>NW_007727881.1:44248-102615 GCF_000696425.1 Galeopterus variegatus | reverse complement strand
TTTTTGTCTTTTTCCGTGTCCGGCAACGGATCACAACCCTCAGTGTTGCCCCCGTACCGGACCGGGTACCGGCAACGGGATCGCAACCCTCGGTGTTGCTCCCGCGCCTCGCCCAGCCAGTGAGGGGGAACCGGTCTGTATGTGGGATCCGAACCCTCGGGCGGGAGCGCCACCATGCTTCCCAAGCGGCGCACTATCCATTGCGCCACCGGGCCGGCCCCTTCTATGTCTTTAATTTCACAGCTTAAGTTATCTAGATCACCATTTCTGCTGACAGTCCAACACATATTTAGTCTCACGTGTTCATTGGATGTTAAAGCAATGTGACTGGGGAAGAAATAAATGGTGTGTAATGTCGGGACAGAGAGTGCGAGAGTCAGTAGTAAAGTAAACCAGTAAGCCAGGCCGATGCTGTCAGGTTTCAGTGTCTCTGAAAACAGAGGCCTGAGAGGAGATTCTCTCTGGCCTCTGAAAACTATATTTTTGGTGCTTAATTATCTGGCTAAATAGATTTTTATGTAATTTGGTACAGGCACTAGAAAATATGCTGCATAGACTAGATGTTAAGAAGAATGTCTTTATTTAAGAGTCAACAAGTAACTTGAGATTATTTTATGATTTTCTATACCAGGTGCTGCTGCTGGAATTCCACTCAGTGAGGATGAGGCCAAAGTCTGCATGGTCTATGATCTCTTTAAAACCCTTACACCCGTATCAACTGCATATGCAAGAGCAAGAGGTCAGCCTAGTAGGGTATAGAATAAAATAGTATCCTTTGTTTCATTATAAGATTTTAAATTATCTTTAATTTGTTTTTATTAATACTTGAGAATGATTGTATGAGTGCTTCAGAATAAATTTATTAAAGTATATATTAGTATTTTAATGTAATAAATGGAAACAATTGGAATTTGGTACAGGTAATTTCAAATTAGGCTATTGAGTGCATTTGTATTTAATGTATGACTAAAATGTGTGGTTATTCTAACTATATTAAATTTGGTGAGAGCTGTGTTATATTTTATGTATTTCAGAACCAACTAATTCTTATATTTAATAACCTGTGGGTATTACTGTAATATTTATGGAAGGTCATTGAGAAACCTAATATCATAGTTTACCATCTACTGCCAGGGTGAGCAAAACTGTGGCCCTTGGTCTGAATCCAGCTTGCCACGTTTTTTTGTAAATAAAGCTTATGTATTGTCAGTTGCTCATTTTGAACTGTAGCTACAGAGTTGAATAGTTGGAATAGAGACCATGTGGCTACAAAGCTTAAAAAATATTTACTATCTGGCCCTTCACAGAAAAAGTTTGCCGAATGCTACTCTAGAGGGTAAAATTAAAGAATACTTTCTTACTTGATTACTTCAGTTAAAAATGACCTGTTGATTTGTTACTTAAATCTTATGTAAACTGTAAGGTTAGTTTTAGGGAAATGGATTTTATATGATCACATAGGGATTTTTAAAGCATTATCTTTTTCTATGCATGGTAAATGTCTCATTTTAATTTTTGTTTACAGGGGCTGATAGGATGTCTTCATTTGGTGATTTTGTTGCATTATCTGATGTTTGTGATGTACCAACTGCGAAAATTATCTCCAGAGAAGTTAGTGGACATTCATGTATCTTGATCCATGCATAATTAAGTAAAGCTTTATTTGTTCATAATGGTCATTGAAACCGTAACTTATAATATTTATATTTGCAACATCTATAAATTAGTTAAGTTTATCATTTAGAATGTTCCTATTTTATGTAGAACATGAGTCTTTGAATTGTTAATTTTGAGATTTAGTGAATGATTATTTTAATGGATATTTGGCTGTTTTGATAGAGGTTTTGTTTATATACTTAATTTTCTTAAATTCTCTAGCAGTTGTTATCTTAATGCCAAAGTTATTGTTTCCAAAGAGCAGAGGTTGCCTTCTTGGATGGTGATGTGATGATGAATCTTTCTGTAAACCTCCATAGGTCTGCAGTGAAAGAGACTGCATAATGGAAAAAATACAAACTCCTTCAATAAACTAACCCCCATTGGTTGAATACCAAAATAACAGTAAAGACAGGGGGGGGTCTCCCCATTGGTGGTGGGGAGACAGAAAGAAAAGAAAAAAGGTAGCTCAAAGAGCTTGGAGGGGAAAAAATAGGTAGAGACGAAGGGGCACATGGCCTGACAATATTTAGTTGCTTTAGGGATTCTTTCTGTGACCCCTGACATCCCTATGTTATATGGGATAGCAAGGCTATGACATTTGTGTCTTTCGTTTTAAGATGTACATCTCTGATGTAATCCGATCTCCTTAAATTGGTCATGCTGTTGAGGAATTTGCCTTGCTGGGGGTCGTTTAACCTGGTACTGGCAGAGCCAGGACTGGAACATGTTCTTGATAGTGCACACAACCACCTGGTGAAGAAAATAGTAGGACATGATTATTCTTCTCGATGTATGTGTAGTGGAATGAATCATTCATATACTCTTAGTTACAACTGAAACAAATAGAAACTTTGAAAGGATAGCAAGTAAGATAGGGTCAGCTGTCGAAAGCTATATTCTAACACAGAGCTGTCTTTTCTAAGCATTGTATTGGCTTTATCTGTTGAAGGTAGAAGCCAGAAAATGCTGCTGCATTCTTTAAAACAGATAATTGTTGCTAGATTCTTTAGAGGTTTTCTCTGACTTTTTAAAAATAGAAATTAATATTTAATACATTTACAGGTGTCTGATGGTATTATTGCCCCTGGTTATGAAGAAGAAGCCTTGAAAATACTTTCTAAAAAGAAAAATGGAAACTACTGTGTCCTTCAGGTTAGTGCAATTCATGTTTGAAACAGTAATTGCTCTTCTGTTTTGTGTCTTTTTCCCCCAGGTTTAATCTTGCCTTTATGCCGACACCCTTCTAATTTATCTCTCTTTACTGCAGCTTCTTAATCCTTAATCCTGCATTTTTTAGAAGAATATTAATTTTTGAAAGAAAGGGGAGGATGACTTTCTTACCTTTAATTTTAATTTTTTTAATTAAAAAAAATACATAGATTTACACGGCTACCTATTCAAAAGGTATTAAATGTTATGAAATGAAAGGTCTCCCAACCTTCCCTTCTGCTAAGGTTACTATTTTTAGAAGTAACTAATATTTTTAATTTCTCACTTACCTCTCCTGAAAGCAAATATTTGCTTGTATTCAAATATGTGCTTATTTGCCATGTGTATCTTAACTTCTCTAGCCGGTCACTGATCTTTAACTACTGCACACCCCTGCAGTGAATCACCTAGGAAATTCCTAGGAGTGAAATTAGGACTGGGTCACAGACTGTGTGTATTGGTAGTTTTGATAGATACTGCTCCTCTTAGGGGTTGTGTGACAAATTCCATGTTTCAGTGGAAATGTGTAAGGGTGCCTGTCTCCCAGTACCTTGCCAGCATTGTGTTCTTAAACTAAAATTAGGACTGGGTCACAGACTGTGTGTATTGGTAGTTTTGATAGATACTGCTCCTCTTAGAGGTTGTGTGACAAATTCCATGTTTCAGTGGAAATGTGTAAGGGTGCCTGTCTCCCAGTACCTTGCCAGCATTGTGTTCTTAAACTTTTTCATCTTTGTAGTTAGATAGATGAAAATACCGTCTTATCGCAGTTTTAATTTCTCATTATGTACGGGGTGAATATCTTTTCACACTAATGGTATTTTTACCTCTTTTTTATGAAATGTCCATCCGTATTCTTTGTTATTTTACTAGGTCGTTAAGATTTTTCCTTACTGATTTTTGAGAGCTCTTCTGTGATAGGGAAACCAGCCCATCATCTAAGATCGATGACTCATTGATAAAGCAAAGAGTTATTTGAATTGAAAGTAAAAATTCATAATGCTGTTTTTCACGAAGTATTTATTGATAGCAGAACATCTGTGTAATCCCAACTCCATATAAAGTCAAGTATATATCGTTGATCATTAAGGTATCAATAATTTTAAAGTCCACCATAGCTTTTCAAGGAAAGAAGATACCGCATTAAATATACATACTTTTTTCCTGTTGAAGGCCACTTGACAACAAGTTTAACCATGTAGTTAGCTGTCATTGTATTCTTCAGTTTCTTATGCAAGTATTTTTTGATGTTTTTAAGAGTATTAAGTACTTATGGCCATTAGCCATTGCATGTAGCATCATGGAAAATGTTCTCCAAAACCTGAGCTTATCTTCTTTATTTCAGAATTTGGTTTAGTTTGCACTTGGATGCATGATTACAGCAATGAAACAACTTATTTTTCTACCTGGGTAGGGACAAGTTTTTTTTGACATCACTTAGTGGGCAGTCATACTGATTTTAGAAATTTTATAATACAGAATACAGAGGAACATTTTAGGATTCAAGGAAATGTAGATTAAGCAAAACTAATATTTATGGGGGCTTGCTTATAAGTTACAGATATCAGTACTTTTTGAGTCAAAGATTACCCAATAGGTAAATGAAAAAATATTGTCAGGTTTATAAAAATACATAGGGAAAGAATGTTCATACTGCAGATTAATCCTGTCTTAATATCTTTTTAGTTCAAAATTTGGGGACGAAAGATAGCAGCGAGTGACATATGATCCTTTCCAAATACCAAAGAGACGGACTACAAATCCTGTTTTTTTCCTTTTAGCTTTTAATTCAAAAGTTAGGTATTTTGTAGTAGGTTTTTAGAAAGGAAAATTAGAATTTAACTTTTGTGCCACAGTCTGTTTATTAGCAAATCTGTTTTATCTGCTGACCTTCTAAAATAACTATATAGCATATAATTTAGTTAATGTAACCAAAATATGTTCACTGGAATCACTGGTTTTAATATTTTATGTATAAGTTGTAAACCTATAAAATGCTATAGGGTTGTAAAACCTATAAAAAGTTTTGGAGCAAAGTATTGGTGCCTGGCGATTGTGTTATATACCCACACTGAAATGACCTCTCTCATGTTTAAATTAGAAAAAATACATATAACTGTACTTATAATGAAATCATAAGTTAAATTTAAAAATTGAGGGATGTGAATATATAACTTGAACATTTGTATTTTAGATGGACCAGTCTTACAAACCAGATGAAAATGAAGTTCGAACTCTCTTCGGTCTTCGTTTAAGCCAGAAGAGAAATAACGGTGTCATCGACAGGTCATTATTTAGCAATGTTGTTACCAAGAATAAAGATGTAAGTATTAAAAAATCTGAACTGAATGCTAGTAACTTTCGTAGGTCTCTTGTCCATATTTATAAGCAAAAACATTTATTAAGGCCCATATTTAGAACTGTTTAAAGTGCAAACGGCCAGCTCGTCTTTGAGTTGTCAAGCCTGAGAGCTTAAAAAATGAATTAAAAATGAATATGAGAAGCTTCTGGGCATATGTACATACATAGAGATGCATCCTAAATTATACATAAATGGGATCATGTCTTCTATAGTTCTTTTCTGTAACTTGCCTTTTTTTCATGCACTAGGCTACAGATGTGTTTCTGTGTCAGTAACTGTGGACCCACGTCTTCATCTGAGAGGCCATGTGGCAAACCCATGTGTAGATGTACTATGATGGATGTTTAGGTTGTTTCCATTTTCAGTTGTTCCATTTCCATGATCAATGTTTTTGTGTTGAGACAAGTTTTTGCCTTGTGCTCTTTCTTATAGGAGGGGCACATTCCTAGGATAATGGTGATTTTAATACCCAGAGCACACTGTGGGGGTGACTGTCATCTCTGTCATAAAGATCACAAAATTGTGGCAGAGGGAACAGTTAAGAGATTTGCCTAAGATTGCGCTATAAGGAAATGCATGAGCTGGTATTTGTTTTCTGAAATATCTTAATTAGGCCTTCATTTTTGAAGGATATTTTTTCTGGTTCTAAAGTTGGCTGTACTTTTTTTTCAGTATGTTGAAGGTGTCACTCCATTGTTTTCTGGTCTGTCTGCTGGTTGTAGCTTCTGCCAGGTATTTTTGATTGAATGCTGGGCATTGGGTATCAAAACCTAGAGATTTCGAGGATCTGGACAGTTATTTTTCCTCCAGAGAGAGTCAACTCATGTATCTGGTAGGCAGATAAAGTGGAGCAGATCGTCTTCGTCCTGTCAAGGACTGAGCTGACTTGAATTTGGGCTTCAGTCTTCTTTGTGCTTCCCCCTGACTCTGCTGAAGCCCTGGGTGTCTCCTAGTATGCCTCTTCCCCAGTGTTCACTGAATTCCATCTTTGTCCCTGAGTCCTGTAAGACTGCCAGTGGCTGCGCTCAGCTTATTTGCCTCTTAGTTTATTGCATGTGGCTTAGAAAATGCCTTGAGGGAAAAGCTTAGCTTACCAGGCTCATTTTTCCTACTTCCTTTATCTCTGGGATCTTTACCTATCAGCACTGGCTATCTTATTAGCTCTGTGTCCAGCTTTTTGTTGGTTCCTGAAAGGGGATTGGTCTCTTAACAGGCCATTCACTTTAGAATTGGAAGCTGAGTAAGGAGCTGCAGCTTGTTCCGAAGCCTGACTCGTGAGGCTTTAAGTAGAGCTGCTGAAAATAAGCTTCAAAATCTTTAACACAGGCCATTCACTTTAGAATTGGAAGCTGAGTAAGGAGCTGCAGCTTGTTCCGAAGCCTGAATCGTGAGGCTTTTAGTAGAGCTGCTGAAAATAAGCTTCAAAATCTTTAACGGGAGAGTTCTGTGTGTTAACAATCATATGTTGATTAAGGTGTGATCTGTGTTTGCTGATTTAATGGATTTCCTTCCATTTTCATCTTTGAAAATTAATGGTGCCTTGAAGTAAGGAAACATGTAGGCATTTGTGGGGGTTATTATGGCAGTGGTTTCCAGTGTCACTTTGCTGCTGCCTCCACCCCCTCCTTAACCTTGGGCAGCCACTAATCTCTTCTTCCTTTTTGTAATTTTCATTCATTGTGCATTTGTGCAGGTTTTTGTGTTTTCATTTCTCTGTGGTAAATGCCCAGGACTGTTGATGCTTTGTGGTATGGTAGTCTTATTTTTAGTTTTTTAGGAAACTGCCAAACTGTTTCGCAGAGTGGCTGTACCTTTTACATCCCCACCACCAGTAGTTGAGTAATTCAGTTTTTCTGCATCTTTACTCACTTTTGGTGGTGTCTCTTTTTTTTCTTTAGAAGACATTCTGATAGGTATGTAGCATCGTGTAGCAACAGCTCACTGATTCTAATTTAATTTGCGTTCTTTCATGGCCCGTGATGTTGAACATTTTTTCTTGTGCTTATTTGCCATCTGTATATCCTTTTGGTAAAATGTCTCTTCTTATCTTTTGCCCATCTTCTAATTAATCGTTTGGGATTTTGTGCCTGAGTTTTGAGAGTTTCTCACCGTGTTTTAGGTGCTAGTTCTTTGTTGGGAGCATGTGGTTTGCAGATATTTTCTCCCAGTCTGTAGCTTATCTTTTCTTCCCTTAACAAGGTGTCTTTCACAGAGTAGAAGTTTTTAATTTTGATGAGGTTAAATGTATTAATTTTTCAGTTAGCTAATTTATCAGTTAGCTGCAGCTAATATCCTTTGTCCACTTAACAGACTGATAGGGATAATTATCCTTCTTTTCAGTTTGTATCCACTCTTTATATTAAAGATAATGACATTTTTGGCTATTGTATTTGTTGTTCTATTTGGACTAGTAGTTCACAATGCATTTTTGAGTAGTTTCTGCTTAGAATGTTCTAAACAAAGGAGCAAATGATCCTAATTTGATTTTTCCTGTACAATCTTAGCTGTGTGTGTGCATCGCAGTGGTTTGTAATGTCCATGAGAATTATTCTCGTTGTTGTTTCTGAACATAAATTTTATCCGGTGTCCAGATATTTAAAGGTACCCTGGTCGAGAAAATACTATTTGGCAGTTTTGCAGTGGGTATGGTATTTCATATCTGGGTAATATACATGGGTTTAACCCCAAGTTGTTGCAAAATGGCATTAATTTGAGTCTATGATGCATTAGAAATATTTTAAGTTCCACCACAAATATGTTAAATATTTGACCCTTTCAGTAAAACAGGGTGGTATGTAGCATAAACAGTTAACTTGACTCCATCATCAAGAGATATAATTACATTATAGGTCTGCTGCATTAAATAGCATGTAAGAAGCTTAAAGTTAAATGAAGTTTTAAAAGCCTGATGAGATTTACCATTCTGTGTTTGTTTCAGTTGCCGGAATCTGCCCTCCGAGACCTCATTGTGGCCACCATTGCTGTCAAGTATACTCAGTCTAACTCAGTGTGCTATGCCAAGAATGGGCAGGTAACCAGGCTGTCACACTCAGCTCAGGGGGACTGTTGTTTTACAAAATGATATTCAAAAATCCATCTGCCTCGGGTATTTGGACAGCTTGAAAGGGAACATTTGCCAAGTTTTTCTCTTCTGGGTTTGTCAGTATTTACTCAGCCCCTTGGTGGACTATTAAAACTAATGATGATTAGAAAGAGGCTATGGAACCAAGGACTAAAATTAGATTGCCTCTTGCTTAGAATGAGTTGGCACAGTTTGGATTAGTGGGACTCTAATAGCTGTCACAAAAGTGGTTTATTCACTCTCCCTTCCCCCAGTTGGTAGTATTTCCAGTGAAGAGGATTTAAGAAATAGTTCTGCTACCTAAAAGCCTATATTTTTGCAGCTTGCAGGGTATTTTCACATAGATTTCTTTTGTCGTCTTGTCAAGAATCTGTTGAGTAGAAAGACTGCTAGACTAGGAGTTAACTTGACCTTTTATAATCAGGTTTATTGAGGCATAATTTGTATACAGTAAAATTCACCCTTTTAAAATATATAGCATGGCCAGTATTCACAAGTTGTATGAATACTGCCCATTGTATGACCACTGCGGCAGTCAAGATATTGAACATTTCTTACTATGTGATGTTAAATAAGCTGGTTAACTTCTTTCCTAGTGTACCGAACCACAGCGTGCAAGATTGAGCTGGTTCATTGTGAAGGTCTTTCCTGACTCTGGGGTGAACTTGGTTTTGCTACAGCCTCAGCAGCATTAGGAGCTCTTCTCACAGCGTCTTGAACTCATCTCTTGGCATTTGTTAAATTTTTTGGCCCATAATTGGAAGGGGATGGGGTGTATTATTTAGCATGTGACCCAGAAGACCCTTTCCAAATTTTAGTGATCACCATCTATTAAGATTGCCAGGCTCTAGTAACAAAGTCCTGGGAGATTGTGGGTCTGGTCTCCTTGGGCTTAGGTTCTAGTAAGTCCCAGTAAGGCCATGTAGAACAGATACTTCACTATTGATGTCCAGGAGGAGCATGCTGCACGTCTGTTCATGGTCTGTTTTATCCTTTTGTAACTGGCAGAGTTGCCAGCAGCAGTGCCCAAAAAGAGATGGACCATTGGGCAGACCACTGAGGAGGTGTTCATTACAGAAACTAAAACCAGAAGACATACCTGTGCGTTAAAGTCATTGGTGCTTAGAATTCAACCCATTGAAGTAGAGGAAGGAAGGAAGATTTGTATCTGGTAGAATTTTTATAGGATACAAGGGTTCCTATAAATGTTCTAGAATACTTTATAGGATACCCTTGTCAGATCCTTATTATGTCAATTTCTGTGATCTGGTATTTTAACTGTAAGTTACAAACTGGTGCAAACACAGACTTTTAAATAACCGTAGTTGTCTTCATGCTCTTCCCCTACCCCCAAGTCATCAACAATATTATTTTGCATTCTAGAAACTTCCAGAAAGTCATATGTCAAATATGACTGAAGAGAGGTAAAAGGTATAAGTAGTAGTTTATAAACCTCTTACTCCCCAGTGAAACAGTATTAGGAGATGGGGCCTTTGGAAGGTGATTAGGCCATTTAATAGACAGATTTTACAAAGTTAATAGATAGATTTGGGGACTGTGCACTTTAATCCTTGGCTTTTTAAGAAGAATGTGTCATTGGAAGAGCGATTCATTTTAATGTCCACATTCGTCAGGTTATCGGCATTGGAGCAGGACAGCAGTCTAGGATACACTGCACACGACTTGCAGGAGACAAGGCAAACTACTGGTGGCTCAGACACCATCCACAAGTGCTTTCGATGAAGTTTAAAACAGGAGTGAAGAGAGCAGAAATCTCCAATGCCATCGATCAGTATGTGACTGGAACCATCGGCGAGGTAAAAGGCTTGCGTGCGTTCTGGGCGGGCTGTGTTTATATTTTCACCCTTTTATGTACAACAGACTTGAACTTAATCACTGCAGAGAGAAAGAGCTATTTTTCTTGGAATTCTGTATTTCTGAATTGTTTTTTATCCCTTTCTGAAAGCACAAACCTTCTCTGTCTTTTTAAGGTATAACCATGTTTAGTTTTGTGTACTTGTACTTCCCCTGTTGAGGATAAGTTTTTGATGACAAAGACTGGTTTTCTCCTATTCTGAGGCATCTCACAGTGTCAGGCATGATGCTCATGGCATGATAGGTGTGTATTCTACACTACTGTACAAATTACCTGATAGCAGGTCTCCAGTGCCTCTCTTCTTTCACCATATTTTCTGCAGGACCATTAACAACTTGATACATATTCTGTTACATTTCATGTTCTCTAACGTCTTCCGTTTTGAATAAGATATGTGGGAGCATTAAAATTGCAAGAATCAGTAGCTTGCTGAAAGACAGTTTCTGGATATAGCAAGTGCTAATGAGAACTGGATGGAAAACAGAGGGGTCTGGTGATCAGAAAGTGAGTGGTCTTTTACGAATTGACCACCCAGGGCTGTCCATTCAGGAACAACATAAGTGTCATAAGAGAGTGGGCCGCACAGTGATGTACTTGAAGCATCTTTTCTTTTTTACTTTAATACTTGGATTTTTCTGTTTGATATTACCCAACAAACCCCTGCTAACAGTTCAGGAAGAGTCTTTATATGTGAACAAGAATAAAAGTAGGTTAAAGCCAAAACAGCACCCAAAATGGAAGCACCTTTTTTAGTATGAATACCCATCTCAGGCCGTTTGTGCTGCCATAACAGAATACCACAGGCTGGGAAATATATAAACAATAGAAATTTATTTCCCGCAGTTCTGGAGGCTGGGAAGTCCAAAATTCTGGCAGGTTTGATGTCTGGTGAGGGCTAATCTGTCCTTTGAAACAGTGCCTTGTTGCTGCATCCTCTCAAGGGCACGAATGCTATGTCCTCCTAGGGCGTAGGGACAGAATGGGCGAAATACAAGTCACCAATCCATTCATGAGGCAAAACACCTCCTAAAGGCCCCATCTCTTAATACTGTGTCATTGGGGAGTAAGTTTCAACATAAATTTTAGAGGGGACACATTCACACCGTAGCAAATACTATAAATCATATTTTGATTTGTCTACAACTGACTTTTTTTGTATTCGAGACAAATTGCGTAAATTTCTAGAATGCCCATTGTCATCTGGTGCCTAAGTTGGGAATGGAGGATCCCTTTGAAAATCCTGTGGAATACGGTTTTCTATTTTCTTGTTCTGTTACAGGGATATAAATAGTAGATTTAACTTAGAGATTCAAGAACTAATTATATTTGGAATAAAATAATTTAGAAAGTAAAATGATATAGTCTCTATTTGGTAAACTTAGAATCACTTTTCTTCCATAATGAGAATATTTTAAAAAGCATCAGAGATTCTAGAAATATGAAATTGGATGTAACTAAGAGTCATTATTTACAATTAAGACCTAATTGTGATTGCATCAGGTAGAACTAAATATGGTGCTAGCCTAACCTCCCTCCTCCACCACTACCTCCTTAGGGTGAAGATTTGATAAAGTGGAAGGCTCTGTTTGAGGAAGTCCCTGAACTACTAACTGAGGCAGAGAAGAAGGAATGGATTGACAGGCTAAGTGAAGTTTCTGTCAGCTCCGATGCCTTCTTCCCTTTCAGGGATAATGTAGACAGGGCCAAAAGGGTAAGTATGGAATTGGTGGGTGTCACTTTGCCTCACTTGGGGTGACAGAGACGCAAAGGATTACTCAAAGCCCATTTTTTCTGAGCAGTGAGAAGCTCTGAAGGGGTTAATTTTCCAGGAACCCTCAAGTGAGAGAGGCATTCCTCCTTGGAAAAATAACACCAGACTGGGGTCTTCTCCCAGTATTTATTTTCCAGGGCAGGAGGTTACAGAAAAGGAATATAGGTGGAGTTATGGCTAAATATAGTTTAATAATAGAAGCTGGTAGCATCAGTGAAATAACAAGGTGACATTCCATAATGCAATTTGCAAAACATTAATTCGATCCACCAACAAAAGCTTGTTCTTAGCAAATACTGTCTTTTCCTACAGCAATTTCCTTAGTATTTTTACATAACAATCAAGTAACTTTAGGTTAACCTGCTCCAAGGGCATCTGTCCTTGAGCCAACAACTTTGCTGTGTTACAATTCTTTATCTACAACAGAGACTTTACCCTGGGGAAAGTTTCCTGTCTTGCAAGCTTAACATTTCTATGTGTAATTTTTAAAAGTTAGGCTAAACCTGAAACTACAGGGCTTTGAAAGCTAGGCCCTGTGAAATACATTTGCTTTATAAATGTTAGTATACTCCATAGGTGGGTATTCGCATAGGATGGAGTGTCATGTAGAAACCATTCAAAAATCCTGCTTCTGCTTTGTAAGGTTCTTTGAGATAATGTATATCAAAGCTGTGGCAATATGATACAGATCAGTAATATTTAGAAGATTATTTGACCTCTTCATTTGATGCATGGATAACCCAAATTTTGTTATTTTGCCTTTTTGACTGAGCAAATCATTGTTGGCTTATGCTTTTATTAGAGGGGGATTCTGATTTTTGCAGGTTTTTACATAAAGTTGTGTCCTAAAAATCAATATCTATTTTTCCTTCAGAGTGGCGTGGCGTACATTGCTGCTCCCTCAGGCTCTGCTGCAGACGAAGTTGTGATTGAGGCTTGCGATGAGCTGGGAATAATACTCGCCCATACAAACCTTCGGCTGTTCCACCACTGATTTTATCACACATTATTTTATGGTTTGCTTGTATGTAAGTGAACAATCATGTGTGAAATTTAGAAACTTAAAAAAATAAAGACATTACGTCTTGGTAATTGGATCCATAGTGTTTGGCGGTTGTGTTTTGCCTTGAAGATACAGGCTCTTTAGACTGACACATGATATGTGAATGTTAGTGTGAGAGGGGTACAAGAGCACCCCACAGCATTACCTGTGTGAAACACAAAAATCCACAAGTAAGCGCAAGAAACCAAGCAGCCAGTGTAGATGGCACAAGCATCCTAGAGCTCAAGTTTCCTCGTAGAGGATTCTTCTCATGCAGAGTTTCTTTTAATCACAAATCTGAAAAGCTTGGTTGTCCTTTTTCTTAACAAATAGCAGATTATCATCCATGAACTGGCCCCTTAGAGGGGGTTTACATCTTGTTGACCCCCCCATAGATAACACTAATGCATACTTTCCTCTGTGTTAAGTGAAATGTTTCCCATAATTTCAGCAGTCCTAGGTCTCCCTGGATCTGCACAGAAAATATAATCAATGTTTGGTGCCCAGAAATGGCCTCGGTTACCACTGGAAGTGGGTACAGTGGGAGATCAGTGCCTCACTGGATCAGACAGGACATAACTGTGCATTTCTGAGCCCTGTTCGCATGGTCCTGACTGTTCTTATGTATGACACTTGTGGTAAGCTAAAAGCTTTGCATTGTTCATCTCAACAGATGAGTCCTACCCTCTTCCCATGTCTTTAACCTGCCCCCTCCCTAGATAAAAATTTCTGAAGTTTTTTTAAAGATCATCCTTCCGTGTCATCTGTATATTGGCTCATCTCCCAACCCTTGCATACTACCCTTCCACACTGAAACAAAACTGACTTGTGTGATCAGTAAAACACTACAGGAAAAATGTGTGACATCTGAGGCTAGGTCCTTAGACATTGCAACTGCAGCCTTAGTTTCTTGGGTTGTTTGCACCAGTGTAAGCCAAGGCCATGTTGTAAGGCATTTAAACAGCCCTCTGCAGGAGAGAAACCATGTTGTTTACGTTACCTGCCAGCCACATGAGTGAACCAGCTTGGAAGTGAGTCCTCCAGCTCCAGTTCCAGGCAACACCTGGCTTCAATCCCTTGAGAGACCTGAGCCAAAACTGCCCAAAGGAGCTTGTCATGAATTCCAAAGATACAGAGGGATACATATTCTTGTAAGCCACAAAATTTGGGGGTAATTTCTTACGTAACAACAAACAACTAATGGAGATTTTGGCTTATAAATTGTTACGTATGCATTCTGTCTCTCCCAAATTATTGATTGTTCTTTAGCTTGACCAAAGGTTAAACATTAAGGGTATAATAAGTGGAACAATTTTGCTCTATTTAACACTATATGGTCTCACTAAACTTACACGTGAGATTTCACCAACCATACATAGTGTGCCTCTGTATTGGGTTGTAATGGTGACATTTCAGCTCTCACAGAGTCTTCTTTTCTGCAAATGTAAAAATAGGGATTAGAGACTAGATTAACTTGAAAATTTGGACAACAGTATTTATAGCTAATTGCGATGCTTTGTAGTACCATTCTTAAGAATGTGTAAGCATGCTTAGTTAATAAAAAATTCAAAAAGGATTGAAAAGACATATACTGTTTTGGACCTTGAGCATGTGGCATTGGAATAGTCACATTCCTTAATTCTTAAACTGATCTATGCATATGTTTTAAGTATGTAAAAGGAACATCTTTTTACATACTTAAAAACAAAAGCCATCTCCAAAAACAAAAGCTAGAATGGACGGTAACATCTAACCATTTGGTAACCCCAACTTCCCCACACCTTCCCATCTTGGGGTCTGCTCCAAGATAACCTCATTCTGAATCCATGTTCATCTTTACATGTTTGTGTATTCCTAAAAACTAGCAATTTTTGCCTACCTACCCAAAGGTTATGAAGATTTTCTCATGTTTTCCTAGACATTTTATAGTTTTCACTTTTACAGTTAGGTTGGTTATCTGCTTCACTCTTAGTGTGATGTGTGGGTCAAGTTCATTTTCTTCCTGTATATTTATCCAGTTGTTGCAGTTTCATTTCTTGAAAAAACTCCCCCTGTGGGTTGCCTTGTTCCCTCGCTTGACCTTATAATGTGTGGGTCTGTTTCTGGACCTTGTTCTGTTCCATTGATATATTTGTCTGATGCCAGTACCACACTGTCTTGATTCTTGTAGCTTTATAGTAGTAAATTTTGAAATCAGGTAGTGTGAGTTCTTCAACTTTGTTCTTTTTAAAGATTGTTTTGGTGGTTCCAGGTCCTTGGCATTTCCATGTAAATTTTTGATTCAGCTAATCCATTTCTACAAAAGTTCTATTGGGATTTTGGTTGGAACTGCATTGAATATGTAGATCAATTTATGGAGAATTGACATATCCACCTTTTCCTGTTTGAGAGTTATTTCCCTCTGGTTTCTACCAGCTTGGTTGCTCTCAGTGCCTTCAAAGAGACTTTTGAATACTTTTGTCCAGAGTTCATAATTATTATATGCAGGAGGGCCAGTCCAATGCAGTCTACTCTGCCATTAGTAGATCAGAAATTCCAATGAATATAGGAATATTTGTAACCACTGCTTCCATTTTTTATATAGATTTTTATTTCCTTCTAAGTAAGTTCTAACAAAGTATCTCCCCCTCCCTGCTCCCAGAAATTTGACCATTTTGTCTAGGTTTTCAAAATTGTTGGCGTATAGTTATGAGTAGTAGTCTAAATTTCTAGAAGTTCTCTACCATGGGAATTTTGGAATAGACATACAATGAAAATAGTCAAATTACGTACCTGTCATCCGACTGTAATAAGTAACCCATGACCACTCTGGTTTTGTCAATACTATTTCCCCACTTCCCACTCCTCAACACTGGTAATTTTGAAGCAAATTCTGGGTACTTCATCTGAAAATATTTCATTCTGTTAATCTAACAGTAACTTTAAAAAACATACCTTTTTTAAAGGAGTATTTCTAGTCTTTGAAGTGCATAACCACATCTCCCAGCTGAGAGGGCCTGGAAGCAATGATATCCCATCACACCTAGAGCCAAGATCTTGATTTCTAATACATTCTCCAATAAAAGGATCCAGGTATCCTAAGAGAAATAGCTTACTCCAGGACTGGGGAAGGAAATATACAAGACAAGATGCTGGAGCCCCTTAAAGTGCCAGAAGGTAAGGAAGTGCTTAAAAAAAAAAAAAAAAAAAAAAAAAAAACCAACAGCTGCTCACACATTGGGGGTATGTTAAAGGACATAGGAGCCAACTGAAAGCTCCCAATGGTCAAACCTGGAACAATTTGAGCAACATGATAATGTAGTGTTATAACCCAAAGCATAAAATACCTGTGACTTCATGCTGATATGCATAAACAATGAATAAATGGAGAGTATACAAATCTCCCATGCACAAAAATTATAATTTACATAATTCTCCTCCTTTAAGGTGGGCATAACTCCCTACCCCTTAAATGTGGGCTGTACACAGTGACTTAAGAGTACAGTATAGAGAATGGGATAAAAGAGTAAGTTTACAGGGGAGAAACCTGACAAACTACCTCAGCCAGGTGATCATGGTCAGCATCAACAGTGCTGTCATGTGGTAGGATGTGCCGCAAAATGGGATGGCACTGCCCCTCTTTGGTCTTTCCCGAAACCTACAACCCCAGTTTAATCATGGGAAAAACACCAGACAAATCCTAGCTGGAGGGGCTATACAAAATACCTTACTACTTTCAAGTTCATCAGACAAGGGAAGTCTGAGAAACTGTCACAGTGTAGAGAAGCCTAAGGAGACATGATGACTAAATGTAATGTGGTGTCCTGGATGGCATCCCGGAACAGAAAAAGGACATTAGGTAAAGACTAAGGGAATAAAGTATGTAGTTTAGCTAACATGTATCAATGCTGGTTCATTAATTGTGACAGATATATCATGCTAACGTAAGATGTTAATAAAAGGGGAAACTAGGTATGAGGTGTATGAGAACTCCTATCTTCACAATTTTTTCTGTAAACCTAAAACTCTTAGAAAATAAAAAGTCTTTTAAAAAATATATAATCACAATTCTGCTATCACATTAAAAAAGATTAACAATAGTTTTTAATATCCAATATCCAGTCACCATTCAAATCTCTCACATTGGCTCATTTTTTTTTTTTTCAGTTTGTTAGTAATACACACATTGCATTCGATTGGTATGTCTCAAGTCTCTTAAATAGTTGGTTCCTTTTTACATTTGTTTTTGCAGTCAATTGAAGACACCAGATTTTTTGGTCCCGTGGAGTTTCCCACATTCTGGGTTTTGCTGTTGTGTTCCTGTGATGTTATTTAGTTTGTGCCTCTGCTCCCTTGTTTCTCATAAATTGGCAGCTGTAGATACACGATTTTTTTTTTTTTTAGTTTGATGAGTAACTCAGAAAGACGTGTTGAAACCTCCCTCCATGAGAATGAGTTTTCCAGTTTCTGCAGGTTTATAAATGTTTGCTTCATACATATTTGAGGGTTAAAATATGCACACGTGTTTAAAGTTACTGTTGATTGTTTTGGTAATTTTTTTTTAAATGCACTTTGTCAGCCTTTGCCTTTGCATTCAGTCATTTATATTCATTTCAGTCATTGATACATTCAGACCCTGTTTTCTACTATCCTATAGAGTTTGGCCCAGTTTTTATCCCTTTCTTACAATTGTTTTGGATTGACAGCTCTATTTCCCTCCAGTAAGAATTTCCATCCTGTTTCACACACCTTGCATGTCCCCAAACTCCCATCATGTTGATTCCTAGACTTGGAGCTACATTTTCTTTTACCTTTTTAGATTAAAGACTAAACGTTTTTACTTTTATTTCTGTTTACTTTTATTTCACATATCTCTTGCAGTATCTCTTGGGTTTCTCTTTCTTGTTATATAAACTATATAGTGTCTGGGTGGCAAACTTTCTAAGACCTTGTATGTCTAAGAATATTTTTATCATGGCTATATATTTGAATTCATTTTAGCTACACTTAAAATTCTGGGTTCTAAGTTCCTCAATACTTTGAAAGTACCACTCCATTTTTTGTGTGTTGCATTCATTGTTGTATGTAAAATATGTTGCCAATCTGGTTCTTGTTCCTTGGCAGAAAATTTATCTAATTTTCCCCTTGATATTTTCAAGCCCTCTACAAAGTGTGCAGGTGTGGATTTTTTCCTTATTTCTCTTTCTTGGTTGGCACTCAGTGGGCCCTTCCATCAGAGGTCCTTTATTTCATTCTAGGAAATTTCCCCCTGTTACTTCTGCTAATATTTCCTCTCTTCCATCTAATACAATTTCCATATCTTTTAGTTTTTCTTTTATATTTTTTCTTTCCTTTGTCCCTCCAGGAGGTTTCTTATTAATTAATTCCTGTGTTGTACCCATTCTGCTGTTTGTCCTATCTATTGATCCCTTTATTTTAGGAGTTATATTTTTCACATCTAATATTTCTGGGTTTTTTTTTTTTTTTTTTTTTTTTTGCATTGTTATCTCCTTTCTAGCTCTGTTTTACTGTTTCTAATTCTGGTGAAATCCGTAATCAATCAGTATATGATTTGTTTTTTAAAATCTTTTTTCTCAAATGTTTTGGTGTGTTGTCCTGTGAGCTCATTTTCCCCCACAAGTATTGGCTACTCTGGCAGGCAGTGCTTGAGGCAGACCTGCCCATGCAATCCCTCTCAGCCCCAAGCAGTTCAGGAGCAGAAGGTCTGAAGAGTGCTGGTGAGGAGCACTCCAAGCAGCAAAAACCCTGTGTCAGTCTTCACTCCACAAAGCAACTCAGGGTAGGGCTTTCAACAGTTACTGTCTCTTCTTACCCTCCCACTGTCCTGTCAAGTTGTGTCCCACCTTAGGCTAAAGCCACCAGCCTTCACACACCCATTGAAAACAGCACCAGCTCATTCCCTGGGTTCCTCAGATTGTGCTCTGAGACTTACTCTTTTCCATTACATGTACTTAGATCAATCTTGGTGGTGGTAGCCAGTAGCCAAGGAAGTTCAGCACTTTGAGAAGGTCTGGAACTGGAACCCTATTAACACAGTCTCTTCCTAATGCCATTAAAACATTCAAAACCTCAAGACTGGGGTTTTCAGTTGTGCTTAAATGAAATGCATAATGATTTTTAATCTGTTATGTCAGTGATATGGAAGAGCAGAAGACCCATAATATAAAACATATGGATCAATAAAGAGTGTTTGTAAATTGGGGAAGCGTCTGTGGCACAGAGAGGAAAGAACTAGCCGCTTATTTATTTGTGAGCCCAGTCCATTGGAGGTGCACTACATCAGCCTCCTGTTTCCTTGACCTTTGACACCTGCTTCTCTCCAGGGGCACCTTCTTTCTAAAGCCCAGTCTGTGTCTCTTCCTCAGAACACAAAAACATGCATGTCTTTAAGCTCCCAGTGCCTTCTGTTCTTGGACACTTTTAATTAAACCTTATTTTTGCTAAACACTGTGCTAGACACAAGCTTATCTTTAAAAAGATATTGAAACAAATCATGCATATGGAAAAGTGCATGAAGTTTAAAGAATAATTTTTAAATAAATACCTGTGTCACCACCAACCACGTCAAGCAATGGAGTTTTACCAGCAACTCCCCATAGTTCTGTTCTTGAGCATGATCCCATCTTTCCCCCTGAGTAAACATCTTTGTGACTTTTATCATAATTGCTACCTAGCTTTGCCACTTGGAGGCTGGATGACCTTTGGCACACACCTTAACCCTTGAAGTTTGTTCCTAATATAAAATGAGGATGAATTCACTCCTCAAAGAGGCTGAACAGCTTCCAATTGAAAGCTTGAGCCCTGGAGCTAGTCTGTCAGGTTCAAGTCCCAACTCTGCTACTTACAAGCCATGTGAAGTTACCAGATCCATTTAGCCTTTCTCTTACTTTCTATTTGTGTAATGAATGATAGCAATACTCACCTCTCAGGGTTGCTCTGAAGAGTAAATGAGACAAAATATTAAGGGCACTTAGGACAGCACCTGGGACATGATACATCATTTTGGGGGAAAATGCTAGTTATTTCCATAATGGTTTTGTGTATATGGAAGAATGGGAAGTAGTGGAAGATAATATTAATGTATGAAAATTACTATGAAAACGACTAAGTGAATATTTATGGATGAGTTTATTTCAGTTTCCAAAATGATAGCCAAAAAGTTTCTGAGTCCCTTTGACCTTTCATCTACTCTGTTTCCCCACACCTCACTTCTTACCAATAGGCAAATGGATATTAAAGAGACTCTGTAACTAAAGTAGCATTCTTTTTTGCAAGATAAAATTTACATAACGTAAAATTCACAATTGTAATCATTTTAAAGTGTACGATTCAGTGGTTTTAAGTATATTCAAAAAGTCGTGCAGCCATCACCCCTGTCTAGTTCCCTGACATTTATCAACCCCCAAAAACCCTATGCCTGTTAGCCATCTCTCCCCATTCTCTCTGCTCCCCAGCCCTGTGCAACCACGAGTCTGCTTTCTGTCTCTGTGGATTTGCTTATTCTGGACATTCCACCTAAATGTGATCGCATAATATGCGCCTTTTGTGTCTGGCTTCTTTTACTTAGCATAATGTTTTGAAGGTTTTGTTGCAGCATGTATCAGTACTTTATTTCTTTTTATAGTCAAATATTACTCCATCATATCGATACACCACATTTTGCTTGTGCATTCATCAGTTGATGGACATTTAGGTTGTTTCCGCTTTGGGGCTATTATGAATGATGACGCTATAAACATTTGCGCACAAGTTTTTGTGTGAATGTATGTTTTCAGTTTTCTAGGAGTGGAGTGGACTTGTGAAGTCATATGTTGAACTTTTCAAGGAGCCACCATACTTTCCCACAACAGCTGCACTTTTTTACACTTGCATGGCAATGAATGAGGGTTCCAATTCCTCCACCAAAGTGGCATGTTTTTGAGTCAAAAATAACTTTTCATTGCTTGGGTCAGTATCTTAATATGCTGAATTACAGCAATTGGCAGGTTTTATTGTAAAGTCTGGTCCAGCAGTCTCCTGGCAAAAGCAGTGCTTCCTTCTGGAATGAAAGGGTAGTTTCCAAAGTACCATGATACAAAGAGCTCACTGGGAGAATACTTGGCCTTCAATGTGTTTTACCTGAGGGAAAATGTGTTTTGTCACGGTGGGCAGCCTGCAAGGCAGGTGACTCCAGCCCAGTCAGCACAGGATGAGACTGTCACCACAGGCTGGCTGTCTCTCACAGCCCCCAACCAGTGCTAATTCCAAGACTTTGGGGGCTGCATCCAAGAGCTATTTTAGAGATAAATTTGACTCCTGAGACTGTTAAAACCTACATGTTTCTTTTCTTTTTTTTTTTTTTTTTTTTTGTGACCAGTAAGGGGATTGCAACCCTTGGCTTGGTGTCGCCCGCACTGCGCTCAGCCAGCAAGTGCACCGGCCATCCCTATACAGGATCCGAACCTGCGGTGGGAGCGCCGCTGCGCACCCAAGCGCTGCACTCTCCCGAGTGCGCCACGGGGCCGGCCCAAAACCTACATGTTTCTAAAAAGTAAAAAGGAATTCAAGGAAATGTAAAACATGCCTTAGTATCTTATACCTGACTCTACTGAGCAGTGTTAAAAAAGGTATTTCCCATTTGGGGCTTTCAGCTAAAGCACCATTTCTCTTGCTCTTTTATTTTTTGTAGATTTTTGTTTGCAATTCAAATTGAATCTTTTATTTAAGAGAGGATGTGAAGTGGCACGATGTAGTAATGAAAATAACTTGTGCTCCAAATACACGTGACATACACTCTTGAAAAAGACCTTTCTTTGCTTGTGCAAGGTCATCTTCATCCTTGTTTTATCAGCCTTAATGGTAGTCTTTAAATTTTTCAAAACATGAGAAGTCCCAACAGCAATCTTTTGTCTTTTTTCTTTTAATAGTTGAACTGTAAATCCTGAAAATAGGATTTTTAAATTGTAGCCTGCTACTTTCCCTACCACAGTAACGGCAACTCACTGAATAGGAAGCAATTTCAACACTTAAATGTGCTGATGTGATGTTTCTTAATCACTTTAATGCATTTCATACAACTAGAAATGGAACGGAATTTTCAATGGAAATATAATTAAATAGAAAAGTCATTTTCTATACTTGTAATCTCCACCTGATCATTTCTTTATTCACCTCCATAGAAACTGTGCCTTACAGGCTTATAAGTGATATTATTATACAGGCTAATTCGCATAATTCACTTAGGTCATTAGAGCTGAAAACAATATAAATACACAACAATAAATTTCATTACAAATTGAGTGCAGCAAGGCAAGGTAAAACTTCAAAACTATGATTTTTCTTTTTAAAGTCTGATAATATTTACTAGTGTTACGATTATTCTTGAATTGTCAGTTTCTTGCCTAAATCCATATTAGTATTTTAATTATACTGCTTTAATCTGGCCGTGTTCAGGGGAAGCAGTTACATGTATCAGTAAAAATGTACAACCCTTTGGAAAATACTTGGTTCTCATGTTTGAATGATTTTGCTGAGAAACGTTTGGTAAAAAGGAAAGTTTTACCATTCTTGCTTTGTGATAGCAAAATAGAAAGGGTCATTTAAGTTTGTTTAATTTCTTCTGGGAGTTTGATTTGTAAGTTTAGCATACTGCTTTTGAGCATCCAGGAGACATTCTGGAAGAGGTGGTAATTTTTTTTATCTTAACTGTGGAGCTTGCGGTTTTTACATTTCAGCATTAAAGTCCTCAAAAGGGCTTGCTAGCCATTTAATTAATATTTACTTAAACTGCATTTTAGAGAAAATATTTTATGCTTGTAATCAGGTATAAACAGTCTCAACCCAAAGCTGTTCTTGATGTTTTTAAATGTAAAAACCTTTGAGCAAGATCAAGCCTAGGTGCCTGCTTTACCACCTCATCTATGAAGACGGAGGTACCAGCTTGTTTTCTCTCGGAAAGTGGGATTCAGTGGGATTTCCCACTGCACTGTGTGTAGGTTGGTATTAGTCATATTCTCTCTCCATAGAAGCCCAGGGTCTGGGTCTGTGTTTTGCTAAGGAAAACTCATACAGAGCTGTATTCTCTATAAAACCTCCCCTAAATGAGTTGCTAAATGTCAAAGCATTTTATAAAGTGTAAATCAATTGAAATGTGAGGTAGTATTTTTTTTTTAATAAATGAACCTTGAGTAAATCTCTTTCTGTATTTGTTTTAATATTCCTTGCTAAGTATTTACTGAAATACTGCCTTTCATTGCACAGTACTGTATTAAAAAGTGCTTTCCACGTCTTGCATATTGTGAACCACTCATCTTTCACTAATTAATAATCAACTATTTCTAGTGCCACTATTACTATTCTGAATGTTAGATTTAATCCCCAAATTTTGTTTCCCCAATGTTAAATTGAAAAGGAGATGACCTTTGCAGATCAGGAGTAAGCAAACTTTGTTTAGCTGGGAGTTTATCAAGGCATGCTGAAAGTGTCAGCTGACATGAATTAAGACCAGTTGGATTGAGGTTATTATAACATGGAGATTCCCAAAGACAAAACAATTCTATACAATACTATTCAAGTAGTTTTAACATCTCAGTCATTTTTTATTTTCCTTGCAGATAATCTCTTGGATAGATGTTTAGTCAGTGAAGGAAGGTAAGGAGGGTGGAGAGACGGAAGGATTATAATGGTTGGAAAGGAGCAACTAAAGGTTGTTTTGATTATACTTCTAAAGAGCTTGCCAGCAAGTTTAATAAATATTTGAGTTCACTTAAATCTGTTAAAGCAGAAAATGTAAAGCTATCTCCATTACTGAAGACATGAAATGACAACAGTGAATCTGTGTTTTCGTAGTGACACTTGTACTGAAATCACCAAGAATGAGAGCGCCCTGCACATAATAGATTTTCAAATATTTGCTGAATTGAAAAGAAAAAAAAATCATGACCATTATTATTCCCCCCCAAAGTACCCTATATAAAAGAGAATAACCTTCAAGTTGTGGAATGTAAATCTTTTATTAAAACAGTTGTCTTTCCACAGTAGTAAAGCTTTGGCATGTACAGTATAAAAAATAATCACCAACCATAATTATACCGAATTCTTCTTATCAACTGCCTACTAAGTGTCTTCAATACAATTTTTTCCATATAAAAATACTGGGAAAATTGATAAATAACAGGTAAGAGAAAAATATTTCTAGGCAATCACTTGAATCTTTTGGAAAAAGTGAGTACTGTGGATATTTAAAATATCACAGTAATAGGGACATGCCGATCCTACAGTATTGTGGGCCAGACAGTTAAGTGAAAGCAGAAGTGTTTGGGTAACTTTCCTACGTAAAATTTTGGTAACATCATTTCAATATGTTTTGCATCTTGGTTGGCTGCATATGCTTCCCTATTGATCTCAAACCAAATCACAAGCTAGAATCGTTTCACTTAAAATACTGAGCGGTATTGAATACTTCGAAGCAGAACAGGCAACGTACTGCCCTCATTTATGAGAAAAGTCTCAAAACACTCCCAGGGTGATGCTTGGAGAAGCTGTGACTTGAGCAGAAGCTGGAGAACTTACTCCAGAGCAAAAGGCTTAAGAAAGAAACAAACACTGTACGACTGGGTCTGCTAACATCACTCCAGTAGGAAGGACCTTGGCAGAGAGACATGCTTGTTCCTTCGGGTTGGAAATATTACTCTCTGGAATCATCTCTGTCAGCC
The DNA here is from genome assembly GCF_000696425.1 of Galeopterus variegatus. Lineage (NCBI taxonomy): Eukaryota > Metazoa > Chordata > Mammalia > Dermoptera > Cynocephalidae > Galeopterus > Galeopterus variegatus. The sequence continues at coordinate 77,921 of NW_007727881.1, read as the reverse complement.
TGTACATCTAAAGGCATGAAGCACTCAATTGGGCAATTAACATTCTGTTAAAATGAAAGAAGAAAAAAATTAGTGGCAAATACTGTAAAGTGTACAGAAAAAAAGGGGGGGTGGGATTTCTATGACAACGCTTATAGATATGATAATATTTCTGAGTCTTATAAATTATAACTTAAATTATGTTATAGATACAGTATTCTACTTGTCATTTATTAGATTATTTTTTAAAATAAAAAATGTGGTTCAATCAGAAGAAAGGTACCTGCAGAAAGAGACTCTCTAATATGTAGCTAATTGTATTCAGGGGAGAGAAGCTCACGGTGCAAATGCACTTACAGTGTTTGTTCTCTGATGGTATCTCTGCGAATACTGATTGTAGGAGTGGCCGGTGGAGCCTTCAGAACCAGGTTCAGCCCCTGGTCTACGGCAGTTGTCACAGCGCCAGCCCTGAGAGAAGAGATGCTCAGTCAAATGAGGTTTATGATAACCGGAGGACATCATAATTTAGTGCTTGAGTTAAAGAAGAATCTCAGCTCTTACGTGTTAGCAAAATATAAGAAGTTAATCACTAAGGAAGCTTTGATGATGATTTCATGCATTTATAACTCTTGGAATACACTTTGGCTTATTACTGTATCTTGTACATATCTCTGTCTAATCATGCTTATCCTTTCTCTTGAAATTCAAACCCCATCCATCTGCTAAGACTCATTTCAGTCCCTACTTCCTCAATAAGCTTTCAGCACTAGATGATAGAAGAGGTTTTCATAGAAACCTAGAGCTTTTTTTTTTTTTTTTTAAAGATGACCAGTAAGGGGATCTTAACCCTTGGCTTGGTGTTGTCAGCACTACGCTCAACCAGTGAGCTAACCGGCCATCCCTATATTGGATCCGAACCCGGGGCCTTGGTGTTCTCAGCACCACACTCTCCTGAGTGAGCCACGGGCCGGCCCTGAAACCTAGAACTTTTAAAAGTGACTTGAGATCAAATGGTCAAACAGCCTCATTTTACAGGGAAGGAAACAGAGACCCAGAGGAGAGAAGTGCCTTGCTCAGAGGGAGTGCGGAAGTCACACAGTGGACCGCTGGAGGAGTTGTGGCTGCCACTGAAGAGATGGAGTGACTCCTGGCATGCTCTCTCTACTGCATCACATGGCACTCCATTTAAACTTTCCTAACTGGTGACTCAGTAGCCTTTCATCTGGCCAGAGATGGAATGGGAGGTGGGAACAGGACCCAGCTGGGCCAGTGAGGCTCCTCCCTGAGATTTTTGCTGGAAATGGGAGGAAACATGTGTTCTCTCTCTCAATTACTCTTAAGCTTGGAAAAGGTAAAGCTGGAGCTGATGGAAGTCATCCATGTCACCATCGCAGGGAGCCTACTGGAGAACAAAGCCTGTACAGGACAGGCATGAAGAGAGCAAGAGACTCCAGATGCCACTGCTGGAGCAGACCCTGCGACTTTTCCATCATGTGAGCCATTTTTGCCTAACTTAACTCAAATTGAACTTTTCTCTTACAACCAAAGCCAACTTTAAGTAATACAGTCACTTTCTTATATTATCATTTTAATATTTTAGACATAATTAATATGGGGAATATTAAGAGCATATTCCCCATACTCCCTAACACAGTACCAGTAAATACCTGCTCACAGAATCAATGAATCTTGCTTTCATATAAAAATGTAATAGTTCCCACTTCTGTCTTAAGTGTTTCATTACTTTATGGAATAGGTGTCACACATGAAAGGTTTCTGTGCATAAATAATAAGATGCTGAAGTGAGAACAAAATCTACTTCACAACAAATTCACTCTCCATCACACATGTTTATACCAAGATGACTGATCAATGATCACAGTCTTTATAAGTGTTAATGAGAGAGTGAGAGAGAGAGAAAGATTGATGTCACAGCTTCTCCCCATTTGGATGGGGAGCACCTCCCTCCCCACATAACCATGAGGGGTGTAAGGAGATCAGAGTAGTTTCCATGGGCTGTCCTTGGTCCTCAGGTGGGGCAGAGACAGGTCCCTGAAGACCTTTCCCTGCTGCCAGATTAATCTTTCAGAAGACCTTTTTCCACCATGCTTCTTCTCATTTTGGGAACCCGGAATGGTTAATGCCGAACGCATCGACCCTGTGGTGGGGAGCATGCTCCTCATGTATCAGAATCTGGGGGGCAAGTGGGGATGGTTTGTCTGCATTGAAAACAAAGGACTGTTGTGTTCCATTGTTTTTATTTGAGTTATTTTATTTTTGTCGTCGTCATTTGTTTGTTTGTTTGTTTTGGTGGCTGGCCAGTAAGGGGATCTGAATTCTTGACCTGATGTTAACAGCACCAGTTCCAACCAAGTGAGCTAAATGGCCAGACCCAGAGTTATTTTATTTTATTTAAAATGAGTCATTTCATTTTGGAATTTCAAATTATATTAGAGGATGGCACAGCATGATTTGTTGTGTTGGAGTAGGGCACATATTAGAAGCGGTTGAGAAGTACTGGCCTAAATAATGGACTTCTGAGGCCTTCTAGAATCCACTTCATCCCATCTGATTTCTAACCATGAGATACCAGGCAGAGGGTAGGCTCACTGGAGCCCACCCGGGCCCGCTCCCTCCTGTCCCAGGGTGTGTGCTTACTGACCCTCTGCTTCCTCCCCTCCTCAGCCAAATCTTAGCCATCCTAAACCCCAGCCAGTTTACACTTCTTTTACTTGCCAATCCAGCCTGTCCGAAACTGTATTTGTCATCCCCAGTCAGAACCTTAGTTAGGTTGACTTTGTTTGCAATGTAGCCTAATTCAATGTCTCCAACTCTATCATTAAGTGCCAGGACCATTTCTCATTCTCTATCTGTCGTCCCATATTAGCACAGTGCTACACCTGTAACAAAGATCTATTTTTAGTTTGAGAGAGGGTACAAAGCAGTGACGTTTTCCTAGATCCAAGGTATTATTCAAAATATTTAACCACAGTGCCCCGCAGAGCATGGAGCTGGAGGTCTAGCCCTATACAACATTCAGTTGCTTAGGGACAGCCTGAGAACAGCAGATATGGGGGAGAGAGCTGGTGGGGGTGGCTGCCCAGGAAGTAAGATAAAGGTCTTACGTCAGCAGCTACCAGCCTGCAGGAAACTAGGTACTGAACCCTTCACAAGGGGCACCACACACCCGCGTGCACAGCTCCACAGTGCAGGAGCCCTGCTTTATCTTATCTACATTGTGGGGAGCTGGTCTTACCCGCTGGCCTCCGAAGCATGTGCAAGAGCAAATAGCACCAAGATATTCCTTCTGCCACTGTTCTCCTACGTGGTATGTCTTCCCATCATCATAACACGTTGCCTCATCTACAGTCAGGCACAAGTCAGAAGCACGCATAAGACAGAGGACAATAACACACACTTGACTTGATATAGGGGTGGGTTCCACTTCTGTCCTAAATTTGTATCATCATAGCCCAAATCCCACACATGTGTATCAATCATTCACAAGAGAGACACTGCTGTACAGATCTTAGGGCAGCATTTCCAGAAACTAAATCTAATACACTGGAAAGGGTCTAATGGGAAGATGGAGATCGTATTTTGAACGTTGAATCTACAGACCAATAAAGCTTTCTTGTAACATTTACTGCAGGTAATGGTCAAAATACTCAGGTTGGAAAAGTGCCGAAGTGCCCTGTAATAACACTAAATCATGACTCATTTCTGAAGCTTGTCTCCACTTTCCCAAATCAAAAGATTAGCAAACCCACTGTTCACTCCTCAAGGAGACCTGAAATCTCCCATCATTTCTGCGAATGAGTTATAGCCAAGTAATGAAAGCGGGAGTGTTTAATAAGGCTCTAAAATTGATCTGTGACGACTTACGAGGATCACACTTGAATTCGCCCTTTCCATTCCCAAGACATGTGCAGCTCATCATCTGGCCATTTTCTCCCTGGCGATCCCACTTCTCTCCAATCTTGTAGTTCACACCATTGTCATGGCACCATTCTGCAGGGTGCAGAAAATCGCAGGCAGAGTTATTTGTGTGTTCTGACTCACAAGACGGTGAGTACACTGGGACTTGTCACAGAATCTTAAAAGCCACATACCTGGAAGGCGTGGCAACAAGAGTTAAAGATCATGCTCCCCACGACAAACCATTTTTCTGGTTAGATTTTCAAATATTATTTTTACCATTTTGCATTTTCTAGGACATTTTAAAATCCAATTTATTCTGCCACAATCATGTCATAAGAATAGTGAGAATTCAAATGAATTTAAAACAGCTTAAAATTGTGGAAAATGAAACGATTGGAGTAGTCCTTTAGGAAAAGAAAAAATCACTTTTGGTTTTGCAGAGACCCTAGATACAAAGCAGTTCAATTAACCATAAAACAAAGATCAGCTGGTTTCTACATGCCACCACCTGTTTGTGTAAATGAAAAGGATAAAAGAATAAACATGGATGACAAAACAAAACAAAATGATAAATCAATGGTTATTATCCCTACAAATAAAAGACTCGTTTTGAGGAATATCCAAAAGCAACAGTTACCTGTTTTTAACTACTGTATATTTAACTACTAACGCAAAACACACTTCAGACGCTTATGTAACAAGGCACTACCTCTTCCATTTCATCAACAATTCAGCCTTCCTTAAAGTGTAAGAAAAGGTATTAGACAATTACAACATCTAGGCCTTAAAGGATATGTAAGTTGAGCTCAAGAATCTCATAAATGAACTTATGGCTCTGCTCCCAAAATTGTGCCTAACTTACATAGGTGATAAATAAATATACAAACTTAAAAGCAGTTCAGTTCCAGAAGCCAAAAGCCACCTAGTTGAGGCCAAATGTTAAAATTTGCAACTCCTGAACAGTATTATGGTATTTCCACTGCTCTGCCTTTCCATTTTCAGATTGTCGGGCACAGAAGACTACAGTGAAAGCACTGGTTGTTTTTTTTTTAATTTGTCTGAACTAAACCATTTCATGTATACAAGTTAAGTAAAATACTTTGAAAATCTTTTAAAACATCTGTTCTACTTTACTTCCACAGAATATGATTCCTATATATGTCCACAGAAAGCTTGTTTATAAGGCATAATGGTTAATATCTATAAAAATAAACCAATTGGCAATAATAATCATATCTCCTAAAAACAAAGAAAAATTAAAGCTTTATAAATTACAATACTAAATCTCAAGGCATAATAGATCATTCCTAGGATAATTTTAATTAAAAAAAATTTTTGAAAAACTAAAATCCCTTCATAATTTGAAAATCAAATATTTTTCAATTGAAGTTTATTCTTAATAATTGATAAATGGATTATCTGTACACTTCCCTTTATATTATTAGTAATGTTCAAGCTGTCTGGATTGTGTGTGTGTGTGTGTGATATTTGTGTGTATTACAATATGTGTATGTTTGGTTTGTGGTGAAAGAGACATTGTTTGTTAGTGTAAATGTTCACCTCTGACCTCATTCAACACTATAGATTAAAAGAGATTTAAGGTTTCTCTGTGTCCCTGATACTCTTAATTAGACCTGGCTCCAGTGAGTTTGACTTTATTGATTAGTTTTAACAGAAAATTTAAAAAATCATATCACCACCACAAACTTATCTTGAATTAATAATCGTATTGGCATACAACCCTTGAAATGAAGCAATATTGAACAAGTAAAATTTCCCATCATTCTTCTATGATGCAAAATGTTACTTTGAGTCAAACAAATATCCCCTTGTTTGCTTCATGTTTGGAAGAGCCAGTGTCTGCCAAACATGCTTGCTTGGCACATTAGTGCAAATGCATGGAACTGAAGGAGATGGATGGACAAAGTGGACGGACAAAGCAAGCTACTCACTAGATGAATCACATCTGAAATGGCCACTGCCAAAACCTAAGCACTGGCACGAGAGTTTAAAGCCAGATTCAGACAATCGCTCCCACTCCTCTCCAACGGCGTAATGTGCAACCGTGTAGGGGTCAAAGCATGAGTCATCCGTAGGTTGGTTCAGGCCTTCATTGACTATGAGGAAAAGGAGGAAAGAGCAAAAAAGGACATCTTATTGCTGGTTTGGGACTGTAAGAAGAAAACCGAGCCATTGTATACAATGACTTCATCTAACACAAAAATTCCAGTAGCACTAAGAGGCATCCATCTGTTCTATCAATGCATCAGCTATATATAATAAACAATATATATATGAGCTCTATATAATAAACAATATATATATCAGCTCTATATAATAAACAATACTTACATGTAGCCAGTGGACACTTGCCACAGGCATCTTAAAAGGAACTGATGTTTTGTTTTTGCCATAAGTTCCAAGAAAATGATCATTTCTGGTAAATCTACTTTATAGAACATGAAAAAGATCTCAAGGCAGTTTAAGCTAGTTAAGAACTTTGCTAGGATCAAAGACTGGTTATACCTCTCCATCAGTACCTAAGTGAACTTGAGCTAGTTATTGAACATCTCTCTGTCTCACTTTTCTCAAGCCAGGTCTTCTTATCTGCAATACAGGGATAAGAATAAAAATCTCTCTACCTCCTCGGGATCTTGTGAAAACTACAAAAGGTCATGAATTCAAAGCACTGCCCCTTTGCCAACACTTTGAAAGTCCTTGCTAAATAAAAAATTATTATTAAAGGCTATCTTTTTCTTATAATGCAAAAGTCTTAGAATTTTAACATAACATTATAATGTTATATTCACTTTTTTATTGCATTTTTTTGCATAGTAGCGCAGAAAGCCTAGACTTTGCAGATTGTTATAATGGTAAGACTGCTTTACTTTATCAATATAATCAACTGTTCCAAATAATAAGAAGCGATGGGATATAGATGATTTAGAAATAAGTACCGATGTCTCTTCATATTACATAAGATCTTGTGCCTTTATGTTTTGGAAAAGCTTATTTTAAAATAATCTATGCAAACACATCATGCCTCAAGTTATTCTCTAAGAATTAAATAAACTTACTGTGACTTTAAATCCCATTGTGTATATTTCTTTTTATAGTGCAAGAATCAAAAACTCAAGGGCTGGTTGATTATCTCAGTTGGTAGAGTATGGGGCTGACAACACCAAGGTCAAGGGTTCAGGTCCCCATACTGGCCAGCCACCAAAAAAAAAAAAAAAAGATAACCTAAATGAAATAGATATTTGGAGAACCTAATATTTCTAAAGGCATCACCCTGGAAGAAAATAGATTTTGGAGAACTAGGAAATCTGAAATGTCTCAAAACCAGGAAGACCTGGCTTGAATGCAGAATATTGCTTCTGAGAATAAGGAGTTGGGAAGAAAAATGGAAGGAGCTTAAACTGTCCCTGGAGGTTTCACAACTCTAAAAACAGCCAGGAGTAGAAATTCCACCCTAACTAAAGTTATAGAGATCAAATCTTTTTTTAAAAATGACATAGAAAAGCACAAAGATGTTTATGCTCTGGAAAATTCCTTTCACATGGAATTCTACTAGTAAAACCATGACAGGTAAAAGATAAGCATTATTGTCCATATGTAATAATCCCCCACCTAGTCAAATACTCAACTGCTTAATTCACAGGAATTTATACATGTAAAATAGCACACTCTTCTATCAGATGAGGAAGGAGGCTGATTTTAAGTAACTGGATCTAGAAATAAAGGCAGTCACTTGGCAGAGACAGAATTTAGCACTCCCTGCTGATGTGGAACAGAGAACCTTCCAGCTGAAAGACTAAGGATTCACGGCTTTGATTATTCTATTCCCTATCTCATGTTCCTTGGTGAATAAATCTTCAGCTGCTGCAAATTGAAAAGCCAGGTAGCATAGTATTGGTTTAAAAGAATTTTCCAGGTGCTGCAAAAATGAATCAATGATCATTTAACCTTTATTGAGGTTTTGCACCTGTATAATCAGAAGAAAATATCTTTGGAAATAAGGGAGCTCTTTGGACAGAAATGTGCTATATTGGTATCAGGAACAAAAACCAGCTGTCCCTAATGTCTGCAGAGGGGGAATTTCCTTTACAGGTAATCAGTTTTGGTACTTAATCCCTCAAGAGGAAAGCAGCGTGGTGAGATGGGAAGCATCTGGGAAAAGATACTGGGAAACATTTGCCCTATTATCAACTCAGATACTCACTAGGAAGGACTAAAATTTGAAGTCCCTCCTAGGCCTATCATCATATCACTGTTTGAGAGTTTGTCAATTACGTATACATTTTGCAAAGACACTAGGATACTATACGGGGAAAATAACTGGTTTAACATTGGTCATTTACTTCAAGTAGATGTGCAGCATTATTTCTTTCTTTTTTTTTTTTTTTTAAAAGATGACAGGTAAGGGGATCTCAACCCTTGGCTTGGTGTTGTCAGCACCACGCTCAGCCAGTGAGCAAACCGGTCATCCCTATATAGGATCCGAACCCGTGGCCTTGTTGTTATCAGCACCGCACTCTACCGAGTGAGCCACGGGCCGGCCTATTATTTCTTAAAGTTAAAAAGCAACAGCAACAAAGGAACAGTCAATAGAAAAAGCTGTCTCTGGCATAGTCCAGAGGGGAGCCTGTGCCTGAATAACACACGTGTTCACCTACCAGAGCTGCCCACGGTAACAACCTCCTCCCGAACCTTGTGCCTCTCCTGGTCTTTCAGTGCCTCCACTATGATGTTGTAGGTGGCCCCTCGGGTGAGGCCTGTCAGAGTGGCACTGGTAGAAGTTCCAGGAACTCGGAACTGCAATTATTGGGACATCCAAAGTGGAGGAGAAAGCATTAGAGTGAGGAAGAGACATGGTATCCCCAGTTCTCTTATCAATAACTCTCACCATTTAAACAAAGCAAAGGGAGACGAGGGAGGTTGTCGGGATCCCAACCAGCCAAGGAGGGAAATGGAATAAGGGTGAGGGGCCATTATATCTGCCAGATTTTCCTGCTAAAAATCTACCTATGTGCTCCATAGTTACCAGGAGCCCTCCCCAACACTAGAGGAGATGGCCTCCCCTTCATCCCGCTGCAGAAACAGGTCTATGTGGGCCCACTGGGACCCCTGGCCGTGTCCCCATCCCATAAAACATGGACACTGCACTATATGGGGAAAAACAGTCATGCTGGGCAAGGTGGCCTCTGACCCCTGTACGAAGTCCTTAAAACACTTTGGCAAATGCTCAAACTCATGAGTCTAAGCTCATAAATTTCCCACAGCATAGTCAGTTTTTAAAATTCTGTCACTTTATAAAAATAAGAACTCAATAAAAATTGATACCAACAAGACAAATGAAAGAACAGAAGTTTTAGTTGGAGAATCAATCACTTATAACAGCTGCTATACACAGCTTCGCCTAAGTTCTTTTTCTTTAGACACACTGTAGATAATGGGCTTCTTCGAGGACAAACTGTAAGGATGATGTTTTAGGCTTTTCACACAAATGTAAATTCAGGTAGAATATTTTTTCTAGGATCATCTGTTTATCTCACAAAGAAACCTCATATGTGTGAGGATGATAGTCATGACTTCTCTCTCTATGAAATAAAAGCAAATGACACTCTCTGGTACATCCTCCAAAGTAGAGCCATATTGAGATTAAAAAAAAAACATCAGGGCTTAAATATGCTGTCTTTCTAAGAGGTCCTAGAAGTGTGGCCACTTCACATCAGAGCGCTGGCCACTTCAGTTACCCAACTTGCTCCTTTCTGCGCTACCCAGCCAGAGGTATAACATATATATGTATTAATTACCTGTAAGGGTTCTTCATCGATGCCAACAGGATGACATGAAATGATGTACTCAGAACTTTCCTGGTATGGGGTCCAAGAGATGGTTGTCTGAGAGAGAGCTTCTTGTCCTGTAGAGGCATTTGGATTGAGTCCCAGAACGTGAGGGTAGAGATGATGGTCTGCGTCTCCCCTGGGGACGTGACCAATTTGGATGTCCTCATCTACATTCGGCGGGTATGGTCCTGGCCTATGCCTTACAGGGGTGGCCATTGTGGGTGGTGTGGTCCGCCTAAAACCATGCTCCTCAAAGATCATTTGTTGCCCAACACTGGGCTGCTGACCGGAAGTGCCAGGAAGCTGAATACCGTTTCCAGTGTCATACCCAGGGTGGGTGATGAAAGGGGTCTTTTGAACTGTAGAGGGAACATCCAAGATCTCTGGTCCGTGGAGATTGGGGTGTGGAAGGGTTACCAGTTGGGGAAGCTCATCTAGCCAAGAGAGATTAGAGCCAAAAAAGCAAAGCGCGTGAAGCTCCAGTAAAAGTAGCAGCGGTCATCATGATCGATTCAGGCAACAACGACTGTTTATCAATCTATCAAAGCCCCTGCAAAATGAGCAGCTCCCAGCTCACAAAACACTTTTTTCCCAGAAAGAAATCTTTATGATTTTTCTCAAAGGTTTCTTTATAGTTTAGAAAGAAAAAAGTGTTAGTATGAATTTCTCATACCCACAAAGCTTTGAACTGCTGAGCCCCACAGAAGCTGCTGCAGCTCAAATGAAGCCTAATGGAACTGAAACGCGCAGCCTTTTTTGCTTTTTCAAAAAATTCGAGAAGCAAGTCGTAGGAACTAAAATCCACACTAATCAGGTTGGTATCTGAAGTATGAAAATCACAGAGGTTTGTCTCAACAGTTTTTCATGGTCTGAAATTGTCAATATAGATTTAAAAAAAAACACGTTCATATTTATTTTTAACATTTTTCTATCACCATGAATACAGCATTTTCTTCAAATTAAGCTGCAACTAGATGAAAAAGGAAGACATTATTTAGTTCTAAGTTTCAGAAACCATGTTACAAATAAAGTAAAATGGGAAGGATTTCTCTCCCCCTTTTTTAAAAAAGCATTTAAAAATTCAACAGAAAGTATAGAAGAACAGCAGTGCTAGCACCTTGGTTTTACATCTTAATATCTGCTTTAAAATTTTTAGAATGACGGCTGGCCCGTTAGCTATTTGGTTAGAGCACGGTGTTCATAACACCATAGGTCAAGGGTTTGGATCCCCATAGCAGCCAGCTACCAAAAAAAACCAAAAAAACCTTTTTTTAGCATGAATAACAAAGGCATTATATTGACTGGTTATAGTAAAGAAAAACAAAACAAAACAAACAAAACGAACTCTGCAGAGCATGTTAGATCATTCCTGCTGTCAAAGGGTACGATACATAAGCTATGCTGTTAGAAAAAAAAGAATTCCATGAGAAATGCATCAAAACACAGAGAACATTTTCACACTGCAAAAGAGATCATTTGTTGTTAGTTTTGTCTTAACTTTCTCCTTGTTTCCGGGAAGGTGCTCTTTACCTGTCGCTTTCCTCCCGATCAGAGGCTCACTCTTCTGGTTGTTCTTCAGGGCAATGACGTAGATTGTGTACTCGGTTCCTGGTTCCAGGCCTGAGGGGAGAACAGAACCATCCCAGTATGTCGGTGGGCTCAGCTAGTCAAGTGGAAGTCGGTCTCAGCAGCAGAGGCTGCTGGGAGCAAGCTTCCTCTCTCCAACTGGCTGCTGGCCTCTTGAAAGATAGCATTTACTTCACTTTTCTCCTATAAACACCCAAATACCCTGTGTGCGGAGGCCACTTTGCAAGTTGATTATCTTACTATCAAATCTGACACTTGAATAAACTAATTCCTCTGGAGTATTCTTTCCACATGTGGTCTTACTTGCCTTTTTGAATTCAAGAAAATCTATCAGCATGTATACCACCAGTAGGATATAAATTTGGCCGAGATCATTGCAGATTATATCTGTGAATCTACTTAGGCCTAATAACCAGGCAGTTCTCAATGGCAGATCAATGAAAAGTTAGACTAAAGGTAAGCGCTGGGCAGGACAGAGTGTAACTAATCTTTGTGTGGTCCCGTAGGAAGCATCCTGTTCAACTCCTCCCATATCTGATTCTATTTTCCTATCCTCAAAATTTGTAAAAAAGTAGTATCTCCTTCTGGTATCTGTAGGTTCAATAGGGATTTTTAAGTCCAGATATGACCCTGCATCAGTTTAAATATTTAATCTCTTGGACAAACAATACCAGAAACCTTTCCCAATGAGGCAGACAACTCTTATCCCCCATTCTAGGCACTCTTTCCAATGTGGGTGGTTGGGATCCCTCTGCCCATTCTGTGAATCTGGATACTGAGGGCAATGACAGGTGGCACTCTGGCAAGTCCCATAGGAACACCAGATCTACAGGGAGCTGCGTGTAACGACGGGATTACAATTAGCTAGTTTGCTTTGAAAAATATATTTTCCTAGGACTGAACTGTCAGGTATTTGGCAAACTTACCACACACAAAAAAAAGTCTAGTTATGCCATTATGACAGTACTGAAGTTGCATTTTCATAAACTCATGCCTTTTGAGATGTATTGAGCTCTACAGCTTCTACACAGAGAATGCCTTTTGAAGTTATCAGAAACAGGACTTTTCATTCTCATGAAATAGCATCAAAGACACAGTTGGAGTTTGCTAAGGATCTTGTGTGTCCTAGGGAGGAAGGAGGAAATCACAGCATGAAAGCAGCAATACCAGTAATAGTAGCCTCTGTGACACCAGGACGGGGCCGAGGAACCACTTCTCTGGGAGGGGATCCGGGCTTCTCATACTTGATGATATAGCCAGTAATCTTGGCACGGGGTGGCTGCCAGGATACCAGGAAGGAGTTGGGTGTGGTGGCCAGGAAGCGCAGGTTGGATGGTGCGTCGATGGCTAAAAGAAAACAAAATTATGTCTCTAAGAAAATGAGTAACCAAAAGAATGACTCCCACATTTTTTTATAAGTCCTTTTAAACAGACTTGAAAGAATCTGGGGCCGGCCCGGTGGCTCACTGGAGAGTGCACCGCTTGGGAGCGCGGCGGCGCTCCCACCGACGGTTCGGATCCTATGTGGAGACCGGTTCCCGCTCACTGGCTGAGCGTGGTGCAGGCGCAACACCGAGGGTTGCGATCCCGTTACCGGTCAGTAAAAAAGACAAAAAGGAAAAAAAAAAACAAAAAAAACAGACTTGAAAGAATCTGAAATTCTGTAAACTGTAAACATGATTCAGTGGGATCTATAATACAAAAATATCAGCCTCACATTTGTTTCTTCAGTTCATATGACTGATTATATATGTCAGTGGCATTTCCTTAGTAGAAAATATACTTACCAGTGGAGGCATCGATGACCACGGGGGAGCTCCGGGCATTGTCGTTCAGGGTATACAGGTGGATCTTGTAGTCAGTGCCTGGTTGTAAACCTGGGATTTGAGAAGAGATGATTTTTACCTGTTTTTGCTTTACTAGGAGACTTTTCAAGCTCATCTGCAATTTGCTTGGTTCCTCAACCATCCCATATTTAGGTAGACCGTAGAAGTGGTCCACATTTGAATAATAAAATAGAGCACAGTATGGATGTCAACTGTTAATAAGAAACATCTCAAAAGCAAACAACTGATGCAGACAAGGACACTGGCTACAGTCAATTTTAAAATACAAAACTTGGTTGGAGAATGAAGGGCCACCTGTTGAGGGAGTTTTCTCTTTAGGGTAATCAGATGGTCACTGATTGGTACTGGAATCAGAATTTTCATGCTCAAAAAGATCTAAATTATGACCCAGATATTGAGCATTCTCCAATTACAACTTTGACCTTTATTAAGTACTGTTTGCTTTTATAAACTTAATTGTGCTATTTTTTAATCTAGCTATATTAATGCTAAGAATGAAACATCACCATTTCATTTCTTTTTGTTTTAAGCATTATGTTTCAATTTTTTTTAAATGAGAAAGGGCACAGCGATGACAGATCGAAATTAACGACAGACAAAATCAGGCATACAGAGGACAAAACTATTTCTGATCATAAGAAAACAACTTTTTCAAACTGGACTGTCATGAAACATCGAAAATAAATTTAATGAGTGTAAGTTGAAGAATAACTTATAAGGCAGTTTACATTGTAGGTGTCAGTTAACAAGTGTGGTCGGTGCAGTGAGTTTCCTGACCTGTGATGGTGTAGCTTCTGATATCTGGACTGATGATTCTCTGAATTGGACTCTGGCCACTGGTTGGAATGGCATCGACTTGGAAGCCAGTGATTGTCTCGGTCTTGGTTCGCCAGCTAATGGTGATGGTGGTCTCAGTAGCATCTGTCACACGGGCCCTTCTTGGAGGGCTGACGTCTGCACAGGATCAGAGCTAGAGATTAGTGCCTGGTTGGCTCATACACGTAAGGTTTTGATATTTTAAAATGTTTCCTTATTATACACCAATACATCCATTTCAGAAAATGCATAACTAATAATGTGCAAATTATCTCTCTTGGCATTTAGAGAGAAAGGTTATCAGTAACTAGAAAATATGAAAACATTCACCTCTTATGCCTTTTCTTTTGAAAAACTGAAAACCTTTTGACTCACAGATGCTACCAGTGGTTCCTAGGGCTGGCTTTATAGTATCTATAAATACCTCAGTAAGTGTTAAAATTATTAATTTACTGTAATGTATAAATATATGTGATAAGAGTTATAATAGCATGGCCAGCTAGGAAGTGTGTGTGTGTATATATACACACACACGTATGTGTATACACACACACACACACATATATGTATTTACACGTGGCTAGTATTATTGCTAGTATTTTGTCATTTTTATAGGGCTTCCTATCTTTTCTCTTAACGGGTGTGCCTATTTTGCAGATGATAAAACTTTGACACTTTATGTGACTTCTGAAAGAGCATTCAGCAAGTTATTCATATATCAGACAACTAGAACTGGGCCCAATTTGGCCTAATACTTACTGCACTGTTAAGATACAACAGAAGCCAGTGTGTCCTTCCCGTACTTAACTCTATGAAAACAAATTCTAACAAGTAGCACATGAACTAGATGTTAATCTTGGTTCATAATATCAACATTATAACATTATGAAGTGATTCTATTCTATGTGTGAATAGGCCAGTTTCTGGAAGGGCATAAAAGGTAATAGTAGTATGTCAAAAAGATAGGTGATCTAATCAATTTCCAAATTGGGAATCATTTCACTGTTAACTTAGAGATCTAAAAAATCATCTACTATTCTCTAATTTTTGTTTATGCAGAAGGTTTGTCAATACTAAGACATTTGATTACTTACTTTCCAGAGTGGTAACGACTCCCTGAGCTGGTCTGCTTGTCAAAGTGTCCTTAAGAGCATAGACACTCACTTCATACTTGGTGGCCACCTAGAAATAAGGGCACAGTAAGATTTAGCAGTTTCGGGCCGGCCCGGTGGCGCACTGGATAGTGCGCCGCTTGGGAAGCGCGGCGGCGCTCCCGTCCGAGGGTTCGGATCCCACATACAGACCGGCTCCCGCTCACTGGCTGAGCGAGGCGCGGGAGCAACGCCGAGGCTTGCGATCCCGTTGCCGGTCCCCGGTCCGGTATGGGGGCAACACTGAGGGTTGCGATCCGTTGCCGGACACGGAAAAAAGACAAAAGACAAAAAAAAAAAAAAAAAAGATTTAGCAGTTTCATTGTCTGAAGCCCAGGGAGTTTGACTACACTTTTAGACAAACACAATGATTATAAAAGAAATAAATAAATAAACTTGCAAAACCTACAACACTGTAAATTTCTAGATTAATTTCATTTCTACACTAAAGATAATCAACAGCATATTTAAATTAAATGAATTTAAAAATGCTCTTATAGGTTAAGCCCGAGTAAGCCATAACTTACTCTAAGCTGATAAAAAAAATGAGGAAAATGAGTAGTAGCCTATTTTTCTCCTTTATGATCTGACAGGTGCAAATCGTGAATTTTTCGGACCACGGAGAGGCAAAGCGTATGTTCTATTCTGTCTCTGAACCCTCGTTCTGTAGTTTTCTCTGGAATTGGCCATATGTTAAGATGCACATCAATTCCCTAGATTCCTGCTTGGTTTTCTGTATGCATCTCTAAAAGGATTTGAAAATGTTTTAATGAGGGTAGGGTCAAGTTGGGTTGGTACAAATGGGAAAATATTCCTTGCCAAGGTAACTGAGCTCAGAAAATACATCACTTAAAGTGGATTTATGCCTTCAGCCTATGGTTGAATAAATTGTAAACCCCCCCCCCCCACACACACACAACCTTTTAAAGCAGAATACATCTAAAAGAGCTGCATAAAATCCAAAGCTATTTATAAAATTCTGTCTAATAGTCATCTGGAAAAGCTTAGGAATTCTATCAATATAAAATTACAATAAAATTATTTGATGGCAGAAGAAAAGAATGCCATTAGATTTATTATGACATTATGTTTTCACCACCTTATAAACTGTGTAAGAGATGACATACTTATTTATTCTAGTGAAAGAAGGTCACTTCTTACCATGAGTCCTGATACAACCACGGAAGAGCTGTCAGGAGCAAGGTTGATCTCTTTCATTGGTCCAGTCTTCTCCTTGGGGGTCACCCGCACTCGATATCCAGTGAGCTGAACATTTGGTGCTGTCCACTGGGCACTTAGGCTCGTTGGTGTAACCTGAGTGAACTTCAGGTTGGTTGGTGCAGGAATGGCTGTCGGGATGGTCATTGGTTAGAGGTTATCTCATAGGAAATAGGGAAAAGGGAAAATAAAGTGAATTCCAAGTAGAATGGATTGTTCTTGTTGGGTTAGGTGGGTTCCTTGGTCAAGGAAAGGTTCAACAGAAGACAGTACAAGAAGGGATGCAAAATAAAGACAGTGTTTGCTGAAAAATGTGTTGTATATCCACCAGTTCTCAGAATCACTGGAAACACTTGGGTAAATGCCAGAACTCTAAAAGACTTTAGGTTTTAGAAGTGGTTTTTTTGTTTTCCCTTAAAAAACAAAAAAATCGAATTGGGTTATTGGCCATTAGGATTGATTTTCCATTTGTATGAAAAGATGAGCCCTTTTTTATATATAAATTTTATTTTTCTATCTAAATAGCCCCTTTTCTATATAAATTATCTTTGTATGGAAAACCATTTCACACAATATTCCATCCAAAAAAAGATAGAATTATGTTTTTATTGTCTCTTTATTTGGACCCTATGGCAGATATTGCTGCTAAATTTGAAGTATTCTCTGTGGTGTGCGGCATAAGAAGAAAATTGGCTTACAACAGAAGCAGAAAAGAGAAGCAAAGAGCAATAATATAGAGTGTCACCTCTAGGGTTTATGCTGTCACTAGGACACATCTTTAACATTCCACTCTGCTTCAAAAATAAAGCACAAGAGGATAAAGGATTGTGGAATGCATTTGCCCCACCAACTGTTTCCTATGTGTGTGAATCACAATCATTTAAGCAAATTACACCAGCACATGATATCTAACCAGGGAAGAAAGGTCTTACCCAAGTGTTCTCAGAATCGTGCTGCTATGAAATGCTCAGTTTGGGTTCCTTTTTTAGAGTAAGCTCTTTGATGTGCCAAACTTCTTTTCTTTATGCACAGTGAGGGTAACCACAGGGAGTCACAGCTTAGGAAATAATCCACAATTTTAGTACTATCTTCAAACGTCTTGCTTTATGATCTTGTTTATATGCCAACTTATTCCAAAATGTCCTTTGATCGGACTTGTTTACCTAAATATCACCTGAAATTTATTGTTCATTACCATTCCTCTTTTAAAAAAAAATAGGGGGGTCTTTTTTTAATCCCCCGACACGGGAATCAAGAGCCCGATAAAGCCTAATTGACTTTAGCAGGGCGTAAAGCCGCTGTTCCCATGGGCACCAGGGTGGTGCAGTTAACAATATACCTGTGGACTGGGTTCCAACCAGGGGCAGGCTCTCCATATCATCGTGCAAGGCAACCACACTGACTGTGTACTCAGAACCCGGCCTGAGGCCTTGCAGCTCTGCAGTGTCTTCTTCACCATCAGGTGCAGGGAATAGCTCATGGATTCCATCCTCAGGGCTTGAGTAGGTCACCCTGTACCTGGAAACTTGCCCCTGTGGGCTTTCCCAAGCAATTTTGATGGAATCGACATCCACATCAGTGAATGCCAGTCCTTTAGGGCGATCAATGTCTGTTAGGCAAATTAATGGTAAGAGGTTATGTGAAAAGCAAGTTGTGAAATAAGCATTTTTATAACATGCAAAGCAGTTTTGCAGGTACTATTTTCTTTGATAAATTAAATTCCAATTAACACACTATTAACTGGAAAATTATTAGGCGCTTGCTTAAATTTTTAAGGTATAGGAAATATTTAATGTTGCATCACTTATGAAAACATAGGTGTAGGTAAGATGCATAGGCACCCTGCAAAATGTCCCCACAATGGGGAATTATTTATATTAATTTAAAGATATTCTACCAAGATTTTTTTTTTCTTTTTTTGCAATGTGATGTTAGTCTCTTAGACCTGGATTTTCTATATCTTGGAAGTAGTAAAGTTGATTTTCAATGTTAGACTCATGTTGTTATACTCTTTCTTAAACTCTCCCTTTTCCCTTTCTATTATATATGTTAAATGCTGGTCCAGCCACAGTCCTCTGAATGCTTCAAACATAACCGCTACATGAGGCAGACTTTAATCAACTTTACTATCCAGTCATAGAAAAGACAGTCCTTGCAAATATTCTGTAGATTTGCTATAGGCAAATAAGATTTTGCTGAGGCCATTTGAGCAAAAGGAATTCAAAGCACGGCAACTGACTATGGTAGTTTCGCAACTTCTTTTCCTGTAAGTTCATTGCTTGGCACTGAGAAGGAAAAATGTTTGTAAAGGGCTCAGCTCAATATATAAACTAACCCACAAGTTGTCACTCCCTATGTATAATTGTGAAAGACATGTGGAGGGCATTCAGACACCCAAGAACAAAATGTGACTTTGAACATGGAAAAAAAGCATTAACCAATGGTTACGTACTGGTTACCGCAGTCTGAACCAGAGGCTGACTCTCTCCGTTTCGATTCTGAGCATAGACACTAACCACATACTCCACTGTGGGCTGCAAGCCTTCAATGGTCATTTCTGTTTGATCTGCAAAGGGAGTCAAAAGCAAACGTAGCATCTATGTCATTCACTATAAACACCCAAATGACTTCTAGAGTTCAATGGTAAGCACATGGTGGCCTAGCATATTCATTTGAAGAATTATCATGAAAATATGAAGTCAGACATCAATTTCTTTTTGGACAAAAACATAGCTAATACAAATCACCATACTGAAAATATCACACTCAAGAATAAGTTCTAAAACTTAGTGATACTGCTCTTGAAAAAATGAAAATTACTGACTTTAACAGATTGCCTTCAGATCCTAATTTTGCAAGTATTTTATAAAAGAACAAAAATAACAGGGCTAAAAGGATCTGAAAAAGTCAGTTGGACCATCTCTCTCTTCTTAGTGTGCACAATAAACAAAACCACAAGGTGAACCTAATAATTTGAGATGTCCGTACCACAAAACAGAACCATGCATGTAAAAACACAAATGCACTTATCATAAAATTCCTACTGTGAAGTGAGCTGGTAACAATCTTGATCCCTGAACTCATGATGGGGAAAACTATGACATAATACATGAAATAGATGGTACCCACAGCAAGGAGGCCTTTTATCTAAAAAAGAATAATGTTTGGTTCTACTCTGTGTATCCTGCTGTGTGTGAGATGCTGGTTATTCTTACCTGGACCTGCAGTTTTAGTTTTTGTTGGTCCTGGGGCATTTTTAGGAGTGGTGGTCACTCTGTAGCCGGTAACAGGGGAACTTGAAGGCAGCCACCTGACACTAATGCTGTTGTCTTGAACATCAGTCACTTGCATCTGGCCTGGTTTGTCAATTTCTACAAATAAAAGCAAGGAGAAACCAGTGAAGCCCCCGTTCTTGGGGACAAGACTGGACAATTCCTTGTCTCTAGGTCTGATACATATTTGAATGATCTATTACTACTATTAATTTCTCCCAGGTGTTTCTTTTTTGCAGGAATTCAGAGGTAGCTTTTGGGGGGATGGGCAAGCATCTAGACAGCATTACTATTCTCAAGATGGGTGCTTCATTCACAAAGAAGCTACATTCCAAGTAGGCGTCTGTCTTCTTAGCTAATCAACTCATCCATTCATTTTTCAGCAGATATTTATTGAATAACCTTTATACCTGTCTATCGCAGGCATGTGGGATACATCAATCAACAAATCTGACAAAAAATACCTGCCCTTGGGGTGATTCCTTGTGTATCTGGCTCAAAATTGTGGCAGCTACAGGTGCTGTTAGCTGCAAGTGGTTGTCTTATTAAAAAGGAAAATCAATTTCACAAGGAGGAAAATATCTTGGGAGAACAGTATAAAAACTATCTGAATAAATAAACCCATGTTTCCCCAAAGGAGAAGTCTGTACCTGTTCGGTAATCAATGGAAATTGGCTTGCTGCTTGCCGGGCTGTCCCCACGGCCAGTGATAGCGTACACAGTGATGGTGTAATCTACTCCAGGTTTAAGGCCACTGATGGTGGCTGTAGACTTGCTCCCAGGCACAGTGAAATCCTGGACAGGGCTATTTCCTCCTGTATGAAAAGTAGTTAGTTCAGAATGTGAGAGAGTCAGAGTTACTAAAGTATTACTAATTAATTGAATTAACATATAGAAAGCAGCATATAAATCATATATTATTGCTTATTCCCTTTAAAAGAGTGCTATTAATAGGGTCTGACCAAAAATGTATATTTATGCATATAGTATACCTTGATAAGTGTATAAAAATTGGGAGAAAATTGCAGTTAATGCTATTTTAACATTCCAGTTAAAGAGGTGGGAAAGGGAGTAAAGGAGGAATTGGTAAAGGGCCATGAAAAACAATTACATTGTATAATGTTGAATAGACTAATTATCCTGATTTGAGCATCACATATTGCACACAGGTACTGATATTCAACTCTGTGCCCCACAGATATGTACAATCAACTATGTTCCAATAAAAAAAGAAAAGAAAAAATAAATAAAAGTAAATAAATAAAAATGTCACTGAGTTGTAGATTAGCATTAAAAGCAGAATGAAAGTAAGCCCTCAACTCAAGACTGCATGTATTGTGTCCTTTTAAAACATTTTAATGGGATATACTCAGGTTAAATAAATTTGGAAAATACAGAAAAGTAAAAAAGAGGAAAAAATAAAAATCATTCATTCCATCACTGATAATATATTTGTGAATTTACAATCCTTTTTTCCACAGCTCTGCTGTTTCCCCTCTAGTCGTATTATATAAACAACTTTTTATCTTGAATTTGCAACCAATTTTATCACACATTATCTTCCATGTTTTCTTGGAAAAGACAAGGCTACATTGAATGGGCTTGCAGGTTACCTGCAAGAAAATCTGATTCTATCAGAGTGTGAAGCAGCATTTTACTAACACACCTATTTCTCCATAGGTGATCCTGTAATATCTCACTGTGACGGCAGGAGGCTCCCAGCCTATCAACAGGCTGTTGGGGGTTGCAGCGATAACTTCCAGGTCCCTTGGAACGTCAGAAACTAGAAAAATTATGGGAAAATTTTCACATCGGTAACTTCCAAACAATGCCCAGACATACTCTTTTTCATTTTTCAGATAATTCTTCATGACTCTTTCATACAATAATGTAAATACTATGTAAAATTAGAATCTATGTACTATAAATTAGTATTTACTATATATACTATTTAAATACTACATGAAATTAGAATTAAAAATTATAAACGAGTCAAGCTAAGAGGTTAAGAGCCCATTCAAACTGTGATAAAATGATTACTTCAAATTTATTGAAGGAATTTTCCCTTAACTTTCTATTTTGAAAAACTTTTAAATGACAGAAAAGTTACAAAAATAATACAATGAACACCCGTATACCATTCCCTTAGATATTTGCTAATTCATAACATTTACCACATTTGCTTGTTTCTCTCTCTCTTTCTCTCTCTCATCCCCCAACTTTTGCTTAACCACTTGAGACTAGGTACAGACATTATGATGACACTTCTCTCCTCAGTACTTTAGCATTTATCTTCTAAGAATAATGACACTGTTACACTAAAACTATATTTTTAAGAGTACTTTGAAACAATGTTAAGTCTGCTATATTTTCAATAAAATTTTAGTAATTAGTAATGCATAAATACCAAATCGGATGAGAAATTTCTTGGGACAAGGAAATGATCTTCTTTAACATATTCTAGAGGGAGATTTTTCTCCACATGTTCTCTCATTTCCCTGTCCATGTCTTGTAACCATAATCTATTTTTTTAAGAAATGATGACTCAGACAGCATAAAGCTATTTCACAGACTATACCAACTGTATAGGAACGTCTGCTGAGTTTCTCTGCAGAGCAGAAAACAAGTTACCTGTTGACTGTTGACCAATCAAGGGGGGACTCTCCTCTCTGCCATTAAGAGCAACGATGCTGACCACATACTCCGTGCCTGGATTGAGGTTGGGGAGGGTGATGGAATTTCGAGAGGGGGGCACTCGATCCTCTCGAGGTCTCCCACTAGTGTGCTCAGGATGATGGCGGATCCTGTAGCCAGTGATGGTGGCTCGAGGAGCGATCCAATGGACGGTAAAAGAATTGGCAGTGATGTCAGAAAAGTCAATGCCAGTTGGAGAATCAAGACCTGTTTTTCCCACCCATGGGACAAAGGGGGAAAAAAAGAAAAAAGAAAAGACACCACCAGCTTAGGAAGTGAGGAAGGTATAGGGGAAAAGCGATATATCCATCTAATGTTTCTGTCCTTTCTCATCAATGTAATGATTTGCCATAAACGTCAGGTTATGCTATACTGATTCTAAGCTACATGTGAAGTTCAAAATCATAAACTGTCTGCTCAGTTTGAAACAGCCAATTCAAGCATTCATTCTTTTTTCTTTTGCTAAGTAATCCAAGTGATTTATGTGTGTCATTACAGTAGATTTCTGCATCACATTTGAAGACAGGTGTTTAAGATATTCTGGGAATTGATCTTTTCAAATGCTTCAGTGTTCAAGTATTCTATGTTTCTCTCCATAAGTGTATCTCTCAAAGTAAGGCAAGAGCTGCCCACTCTCAAGTTAAGTGTTTGGCTCTCAAAGAAGGTTTCTGTGCTCAAGAGGAACTGATATGTCAATAGACTGGTAATGATACCAAACATAAAACTTTCTAAAACTAAAAACATTATCCTGGACAAATTACAATACAGGTAATTCCTCACAAACTGAGAATTCAGTGCATTTTTTAAAAATTAACAAGAATTCAGAGTTTTTCTTAAATTCAAATCACTTAACCTCTCTGGGACTTCCAGCAAATTTCTGTTCCGGTTATAACATTCACTAATTTTATTCAATAATATACTCAAACCAAATTGAGATACCATAACTCCTTTTTTGGAAGCAAGAGGACTATAAATAAATTAATTAATATACTAAACTGTACTTTTTCAAAGGGAAAAGTTAAAAGGAGCATTCATCTGAGAAAGGGACATACTATGCATTCAATTCAACTTCCTTCTTACAGTAAATGAATATTTCATCAAGTAGGAAAAAAACCCATAAACTTGGTGGCTTAGTAAAGGAAGGAAAACACTTAGATGACAATGACAGTATTGGGTCAGCCATCAACAAAGCTGCCTAATGAGGAGAAGGAATATCCACCAACTCTAAATTATAGAGAGGATGAGATAGTCTTCCTGGGAGAGTTTTTTTAAAAGGACAGACAATAAAATGTCTGAACTAATTCCAGTCCTCTCTGGAAGCTGACTGAAAGTCCAGGAAATTGTTGAGGAGGGTGTCTTCTAATTTTTAAGACCAGGGATAAAAAAAGGTAATGACAAGGCTACACGCACAAGCATGCAGAAGGTGGAGTGGTAGTTTTAGAAGTAGCATTTCATTCTGTGATTTCAAGTTGGTAGGTGAAAGCTACTTACTAAACATACTGCCAACGTGACTCACCTGTTTTCTGTCTTCCTCTAAGAGGTATGCTCTCGTGTTGTTCATAGACGCTGGAGACACTGACTAAGTATTCTGTTCCAGGCAGGAGATCTGCAAGGCAAGTGGGACTTATTTTAAACTTGTACTCAAAAGCATGAAAAAACATGGGACTATTTCAATTGATGAAATATCCAAGCGTCCAGTCCTCTAGCTTACTTAAACCTAAGCAAATGTCACTACCTGGAGATGGTCTATACTCAGATGATAAGGAGCGGTCATCTTGCCCTGTAGCTTCTCTAAGCCCTGTCCTCAACTGCACCTCTGTGAGTGTGACTCAGCTGGATCTGCAGTCAGAGAAAGTTTCTGCAGCATAGGAATATTTCTCTCTATTTGATAATATAGCTGTTGAAGGTACAGGATGATAATCACTGTGTTACAGTGGACTATCATTCACTCCTCACAACAACCCTATGAGATAGTTTGCTACTTTTAAAAACAGCTTTATTGCTATATGATATATTACCTATATTTGAATTGTGCAATTTGACAGGTTTTGACCTTACAATAACTTGTAAAACCATCACTGTATTCAAGACAATGAACATATCCATTACCTCTAAAAGTTTGGTTTACTACAATTATCTCCATTTTATAAATGAGAAGACAAAGGCACAGAGAAGTTAACTTTAATTTACTTGCCCAAGATCATTCAGAGGTTGATCCCAGGCAAAGACTGGTGATCTTAACAATTAACCTTTACTGGAAAAGAGCCACATTCCAAAGGGGAAAGCAGCTGGTTCTGCCATATTAAGGTGAGAACAGAATATTAAAAAAAAAAAAAAATTAAGTATACAGCCCTGAGACTCCTCTTCTCCCATTTTGATTTACCAAAAAGGTACAGAGTAAGGTATCTAACTTTTGAGCTCCTGCTCATTGGCTTCTGTTCCCCTGCACACCACCTGCCCTTAGCCTTTGTGCGGAAGCTCCTGGAAGGTTTGGAAAAGCACCAGACTTGGGAGCCAGATGCGTGGACTCCACCACCTCCTCCCTGGTTGGCCAGGGGCAATTTACTCAACCACTGGGGACCTCAGTCACTTCATCTTTAAAGCAGGATAATAATGACTTCTCTAGGAGGGAAATGGCTACCTTGAGGTCATTTGTAACATTAGGATCATAATAAGGTCTTAGAATCATGATTAACATGCATGTCTGATCTAGGATGGGGCAGACATTGTAATGCAGGGGCTTGTATATTACATGATCTTGGAACTCCCAATTCCAGGGCTCTAGAGCGGAAGCAATAGCCCCATGATGTGGATATGCAGATATAAGAATGTTCTCGCCCTCAGCCATGAAATGAGAAAGCAAGATCATGGTCTTGCTGATCTACCTTGCTCTGTGTTTCATTTTCTAAGATATGTTTAAAAGACAGAGGATGTTGCTCTGTGAGACCATCATCTGGTAATATACCAAATATAAGTTATTTTTCCCTTATATGAAATCTTTTGCTGTTCTTATGTATTTTACTATTATAAAGTGAAAATAATAAAAAGCAATGTGCATGTGAAACACAGCACCACGTTGCAGCCTACTCTTATTTACTTTAATCAAAGATGTCTATTCCAAAATGGTAGGAACTAGAGATAATTTTCATAAATTGTTGTTGTTTATTTTATGTCAGCTGTTTTCTAAGTCTTTGGCCTTCTGAGAAATTCTGCTAATCCTGCTAACAGATTCTTTTTGAAGTACAAATTAAACTTCTGACTCTTTCTTCAAAACAACATCCTGTTCTATCTCAAGCAATCAGTCACTGTTTCTAAGTTTTCAAATGCTAAATAGATCACCTGCTGACACTTTTTTAAAAAACAACTGAGAATAAAACAGATATGGTGACACTATTTTCAATCACCATTTTTTCTCTTTCCAAATATTTAGATTTAGCCATGTAATTTCTCTTGATATTTACTTATTTTTATATGCTTATTTGGAAGCAGAATGTGTTTGAATTCTTGAAACTTCACTGCTGATGCTGTTTCTCCACTACGATTTTTAAAAAGTCATAGATATCAAAGGTATGTTCACATAGCAATAAACATTACATCTTTCAAAATTTATGGAGCTGCATATTAAATCTGGAGTTTCATTTGTAGTTGTGTTGCAGCTTTCCTGCTCTTAGTCGTTCCTGCTTGAGAACTCAGAATTCATTCCTTATGCTCCAGGTTAGTGTTTATTGAACAGATACACTTGACTGCTTACTTGTTAAGACCACTGCGTTGTCTGAAGGAGATATCGACAACTCTGCAACATCTTCCTCGTTTTTCACAGGTGAGTAGCGCACCAGAAAGTTGGTCAAATCAATGGATGGAGGTGGGGCCCAGGTGACACGAATAGTGTCTGGACCAATGTTGGTGAATCGCAGGTCAGTGGGAGGAGGGACAGCTGGTTTCAAATAAAAGGGAAGACTAAGTTAATGTAATTTAAAAACTAAAGCTAACAAAAACAGCTGGAAAGGTAAAACCAATATTTCATGCATAAAGGAAACAGTCATAATCATGCAAATAATCTAATCTAAATCATAGTGTATTACTGTTAAAAGTAAAACACTACACAAATACTGTTAGGCCCCTTTAACCTTTCTGCCGTCATCAGTATATTTTTAAAAATAATTTTAGTCTACTTTCAGATTTGTTGATTTAAGGTACATTATTAATACCACTGAAGATTATTTTATCCCAGGCTGAAGAGGCTTAAGTTGCCACACAGCAAAGAGAAACACAGCAGTACTTTCCAAAGAAACACATGCACACAGACAAAAAAAGGAACACATGCACACAGACAAAAAGACAGAAAGACAAGAGAGTCCTAAATTTTCCCTGTGATGTGAGATGTCTACAGCTACTGGCATAGCTACAGTTCCATTCAGTGAATTCTACTTACAAGTGAAAAGGATTCATGCATATTGGTTCTCAGCATGTTTC
The DNA here is from genome assembly GCF_000696425.1 of Galeopterus variegatus. Classification (NCBI taxonomy): domain Eukaryota; kingdom Metazoa; phylum Chordata; class Mammalia; order Dermoptera; family Cynocephalidae; genus Galeopterus; species Galeopterus variegatus. The sequence continues at coordinate 51,114 of NW_007727881.1, read as the reverse complement.
TTCCCATGCAGGGCAGAGAACCTTTAAAATGTTGCATGCCTGTCTCCAGACTGTGGTTAAAGAGGTGTTTATTTACCTTGTGATAGCAACAAACCTAGAATGCTCCGAAGTTGATTTTTCTTCTTCTACCTCAAAACAACCCCCTTCCACTCTATGCTAAGTTTTGATGGGTTTTTAGTCAGCTACAAAGAAGGAACATGGCAGAGTTCATCATAGGGTAGAAGAAAGGACAGAATGGTACATTTTGGAAGTATGTGTCTCAGCATTAACTGGTGTTGATTATACGATTAGGTATTCATCTCAGGTATTTAAAAAAAAAAAAACCTCCAGATCTGCAAATTTAATTAACCTTCACTATTGTGTATTTAATAGATCCGATATCTATATTTCTCTAGCCTTATAGATATTTGTGGTTTAAGTGAAAGTTAATTTGAGACTACTTGCATATGTCTTCATCCAATTAGTTTAGCATATACATTGGAGTCCTCAACCCCCTGTCCACCCTGTCTGAATCTTCAGCCAATTGCTGGCTTCTCCCTTGAAACATCCATATTTAACCAGAGTGACTGGTGGCAGCATGCAACACCATTCATGTCTCAAACACAGAAGTTTTCAAAATTCACCCGTTTGTTGTGTCAGTGTAGTAGGGGCACTCTCTCCGCCATTAATGAGCGTGATAACGCTGATGTCATAGTCAATGCCCGGCTCCAGCCCTGTAACTGTGTAGTATCCTACTGAGGAGTCCACAAAATCTTCAAAAATAGGGATACCTTCTCCTGCCGCAACTACTGTGATGCGGTACCCAATAATGGTGGAAGAGTTTAGCGGGGTCCACCTCAGGCCGATGCTTGAATCAGTTATATCAACAAAGCTTAGGTCAGTGAGTTGGGGCACCTCTATTGAGTTACAAAGCAAAGAGGGCAAAAGGAAAACAGAGGCAAAAAAGAGGAAAAAATAAAGCAGTGTGTATCAGGTTACCAGTAGTAAAACTGATGGAATGTTAAAGCAATGATGGTAATATGCAATCTGTTTCAAATAATCTGAAAAGATTTCCTAAGCATCATGAATCATTTGCTTCCCTGGGACAATAAAACAGGTTACAAATTCCTTTAGGGATTTTTCTTGCATTTTGAAAATGTCCCTGAACAGTACAGTTTGAACTTTTCAGGTTCCTAAAAATCTTAGGCCTGTTTAGGATGTCAAAACCATACCTAGAACCTAGACATAATTTCTGCAGTAAGTATCAGCAATGTTGAAAAAAAAATCCAAAACTGTTTTAGTAGAAAAATAAAAGCTTGCATGAGGAAGGTTTTAAAAAAATTGGCTGATAAATTGCCTTTTTCTCCCATATAAAACTCATGACAATATCATGGCCATAATGCTAATGCATTATGAATACATGATGTGAAATGTGCCATTCAAAAACACATTCAGGCCGAAGACAGACACGGTTGCGTCCAAGGCCATTGCCAATATTTGTTTAATTTATAATTGAAGTTTTTAAATTAGCATTAGTATAAGCATTCTACCAATTAGTGCAAAGGGGAATACCATCTGTCCAACGCTTTCATTCTGTCATAATCCAGTTTTGGACAAACAATGCAACAAACTAGATAGGCTTCTGCAATGTTGTCTTTCGGTCCACAAGAAAGAACACTCTGAAGGTGTGGCCTTCACTTTTTTCTTTTTTTTCCCCTCAATGTTAGAAAAGAAGGATTTGAAACTGCAAGATGAAGAATTGGACATGTCAACCAAGTGCTATTTTAGTGCTCACTTATGGAGGCAAAAACTATTTTACAGATAGCTGTTGAAAATTGACATGGACTATAAAATCAGGCATGAATGTACCGATGGGATGCATTTACCATATTACTTTTAGCCTGTCAGTACTGAGTACAGACACATGACATTGTTTTAGTAATATTTCCACGTGAGCGGACAGTACAGAGTTAATGCCATGGCTGCCACTCCATTACGTACCCATCGCAACAAACAGCATCCCAGTGAAGCACAGACAGTAAAAGCAGTGTTAACAGCAAGCATTTGTCCAAATAGTTGCTTTGACTTCATGGTTTTGGAGAGTGCAGTTGGGAGATTGGAACTAAATCTCAAATATATTTGTCACATCAACCATCTGGGGATTAAGATGTTAATCCCCACTCCTATTGAAACTGCCACTCTGAGGATAACAGCTTATTTTTCTATTACCTGGGATGACGGTATCAGAGATAGGGACACTTTCCCTGTCATCTTTGACAGTGTAAACACTGACATTGTACTCCAGGCCAGGACTCAGGTTTTCAAAAGTGCAGGAACTCTGATCGGCATGGACCACTTCTTCCAAAGAATATCCCTGCTGGCCATTTATAGGGGTCGTGGTGATTCTGTAACCAGTAATGTCTGGGAAAACAGAAAGGAGGAAGTTACTGCGTGGAGCATTTGTGAGCTAGAGCATCTTAAACTAGCTAGAGGAAGTGATTACTACAGGCTTTTCTGTTTCCAAATTCCATGCTACCACTCTACGCTGCTTTTCCTTAACGGATTGTCTGCAGGACAGTCGAGGAACATTCTATTTTACCTGCCTAGTACAAAATCGCTCTCAACCTTAAGCACATTCCCAAAAGAGGACTCTCCTAATTAAAAGCTCTGAACCGGGCTGGCCCCGTGGCGCACTCGGGAAAAGTGCGGTGCTTGGGAGTGCAGTGGTGCTCCCGCCGCGGGTTCGGATCCTATATAGGAATGGCCGGTGTGCTCACTGGTTGAGCGCAGTGCGGGCGACACCAAGCCAAGGGTCACGATCCCCTTACCGGTCACAAAAAAAAAAAACTCTGAACCTATGGGACTTAAAAGAGGAGAATCATGAAAGAAGAAAAAATGAAAAAACAAGAGTGATGGTACTTATTCGAGAAAAGGAATATTAATTATTAAACACTTCAGGAATCATAGCAATTGGGCAGTATCGGGGCTGAGAGGAAGGAGAGAGACATGCAAATAAAAACAGTGAAGACTAGAGATCTGCAGGGCCTGATTAAAAGTGAAATGGGAAAGTGTATTTAAGTTAAACTTACTAAAGGGCAAGGAAATGATGGTACATGAGTATTTTGTCATTAGGAACGGAGTGAACACTGAAGTGGTATATACAAGAAAATCCAACTGGATGAGAAATAAATATTTAGATCATTACATGTGCTAGTGATCATCCAAAATGGGCTGGCTAGGCCATTAAGACTGGTATTAATCATCCAGCTGCTAACAAGCTTGAAACTTGCTAACTAAAGTTTCAAATTCAGAGTAACTCAGCCGGAAGTAGTGTAGCTTTGGCTAAAACTATAGATAATGAAAACTTCACCCAAATCTACTTCAGAGGGAGATTAACAAGGATATTTTGAGCTAGACTTATTCTGTGTGATTGCGTGCATTGATCAGGTTTAGAGATAATTTCCTTAGCTGTGTGCCCAGGCGTGAAAACTATATGAGAAAAAAGATTTTACAGTAATTCCAATAGTAAACTTAGAAATATTAAGTGAAATATATTTCTTACATTAAGAAGCATAGCAGGTAAAGATGCGATCAACATTAATTGAAATGTGTGTTTTTGTTTAATTCAGAATTTTCTTAACAATGAATATTGTGATATCTCCATAGTGATTTTTCCGACATACCCAATATTAAATAATATTATTATATTTCAGTTAATCTTTCTCATTTAGAGAGACTTTCATGTGGTTTTGGAAAAGGTAATGAATGTCTAAAATTTCCTGCCCTGCCAATGGTATCTCATCCTACTTAAATATTACCATAGCTATCTTTTACAAATTTTAGGATTTTATAAATAATTTCTAATTATGTGAACAAGAACTTCAGAAAAAGCTCCATTTAAAGCTTTAAAAATAGTCATGGGACACCTTAACCAAATTTCTCGGTAATGAGTATAAGTAACAAAAAACCAGAAAACAATTAAGTTCCATATATGTGATATTGGGTATGAGAAGGAATCTAAAACCTTAGGTTATAATCCCAGTCTGTAAAATGAAGGTCGTTCCTGCCTTTCATCACCCTTAGATTTTTGTGATGCAACCCATGACAAAATATTTGTGAATCTTCAGTGAATAATACATTTAGGATCTACAATAACTCACAAAGAGGAAATTACATAGTATAGCTGCAGTCATTTATTCAGCAACTTTTAATCCTCTGAGTCAAAGGTATCTTCCAGAATGCTTTTCCTCAGCCCCCATGACTCCCCACAGCTGTATGAGGGCCTGCCCTTTTCCCACAGCTGAGTGCATGATTGTGATTTAAGTAACCATGCATTAGAATACCCTATGCATCACTCTATAATGGACACTCATGTACAGCTGTGTTTTTTATGGAGAGCTACGATCCTATCTTTCTAACATCTTTGTCTTGGGAGGGTATTGCGTGTACCTGCCCTCCCATACTTCCCAGGCTTACCTGGGGTGGTGCTCCTCTCCCAGGAGACAGTCAGCACTCCAGTGTCAGGGTTTGCCTCCAAGTGCAAGTTCGTTGGTGGAGACAATGCTATGCAGAAAGAAAATTTTAAATGAAAAGTTAGAGCTAACACAAAGCACTTATCCTGTGGAATGTTTCTTTGCTTCTTCCTTTTATTTCTTTTTGCCTTTTTCTTTCTTTCTTTCAGAATCAGTAAAAATATAGAAGTTATACTATGACAAGATGGTGAACAGAAATTCTCTGGCAGAGAATTTTTTTATGATTAATGATTTTTGCAATGCTGTTGAAATTATTTCTATCTTGCCAGTTCATAAGTACTCCCAACGTGGAAAGAATACTTCTGATGCCAGGGAATATAAGACATAAGCTGAATCTACTACTCCAAATTTAGAAATNCAAAGGTATCTTCCAGAATGCTTTTCCTCAGCCCCCATGACTCCCCACAGCTGTATGAGGGTCTGCCCTTTTCCCACAGCTGAGTGCATGATTGTGATTTAAGTAACCCTGCATTAGAATACCCTATGCATCACTCTATAATGGACACTCATGTACAGCTGTGTTTTTTATCCTGCCCTTTTCCCACAGCTGAGTGCATGATTGTGATTTAAGTAACCATGCATTAGAATACCCTATGCATCACTCTATAATGGACACTCATGTACAGCTGTGTTTTTTATGGAGAGCTACGATCCTATCTTTCTAACATCTTTGTCTTGGGAGGGTATTGCGTGTACCTGCCCTCCCATACTTCCCAGGCTTACCTGGGGTGGTGCTCCTCTCCCAGGAGACAGTCAGCACTCCAGTGTCAGGGTTTGCCTCCAAGTGCAAGTTCGTTGGTGGAGACAATGCTATGCAGAAAGAAAATTTTAAATGAAAAGTTAGAGCTAACACAAAGCACTTATCCTGTGGAATGTTTCTTTGCTTCTTCCTTTTATTTCTTTTTGCCTTTTTCTTTCTTTCTTTCAGAATCAGTAAAAATATAGAAGTTATACTATGACAAGATGGTGAACAGAAATTCTCTGGCAGAGAATTTTTTTATGATTAATGATTTTTGCAATGCTGTTGAAATTATTTCTATCTTGCCAGTTCATAAGTACTCCCAACGTGGAAAGAATACTTCTGATGCCAGGGAATATAAGACATAAGCTGAATCTACTACTCCAAATTTAGAAATAGCAAGTAATGTAAGCAAGGATAGGATATTTTCCCCAGGCCATTCTCACAAGCAAAAAGCGATACTGATATTAGCTTTTTTTTAAAAAAAGTGGTACAGGCCGGCCGGTTCGCTAAGTTGGTTAGAGTGTGGTGCTGATAACACCAGAGTCCAAGGTTGGATCCCTGAACCAGCCAGCCACCAAAAATAAATAAAGTGGAACATTTTTAAAAACTAAAAGAAAAGCAAAGGGAAAAAAGACACTTCTTACGTGTCACTACTGTGTTTACAATTGGCTCATCTCTCTCTTTCCCGTCTTTCAGGACTTGGATGGTGTAAATGTACTCCACGCCTGGGGTCAAGCCAGACACAACGATGCTTCCTGAGTCTGAAGTCACTTCTCGTGGTGCTTCCCCTCCCTGGCTTGGTCGTACACCCAGCTAGAAGGAGGAAAGCAAAGTAAACACCAAGAACAAATATTTCCAGAGCTGCATTACTGCTAAGAGGTTTACTGCTAAGAGGTTTACTGCATTACTGCATTTACTGCTTTATGGAATGTGAACTCCTCAGAAAGCATGCAATGGACTTTTGTTAGGGGATGAGTTGGGGACTGACTCTAGCTCTATTATATTCTTTAGCTGTAAACTCCCTTTACTGGGGGATGGGTGGGGGTGATATCTTCCAAACTGCATTACAGTGGCTTGTGATGGAAGATTCCAGAGAAGTGTTATCACATACTGTGTTGCTTGATAAAGAATCTCCTGGTACAAAGCAGAAGTACACAGGGGCTTTGGGTCACATAAAAGCTCATTTTGTGTGTGTGTATGTGTGCGTGTCAGCAGGAATCCCCTAGCTCTGTCTTTAATGAGTTATTCACATTCAATTCACTTTTTACTTGCCATTTAAAGGCACCTGTCCTTATAGCACTTTGCACTGCAAAACGCTCCTTTCAAAGAAGTATGTTCATAGCTTCAACTGCAGCATGATACATTACAAAAGAAGAATTAAAATGAATGTGCCCATAATTTTAAATCCTTTTAAGATTCTGTTTCAAAAACCTAGATAACACTGTGTTATCAAATAGTGTTCAACTCTAGAGATATCCTTCATACATTATAAGGCTTCTGAAAGTCAGAATGGCACTATTAAGGGAAATTTAAAAGATATACTGGCAGTCTTCAAAAAGGGTTTCTCTATATTTAAGTAGCATGATCATCAATATGGCCATTTGCATACTTCC
>NW_007727881.1:41719-43376 GCF_000696425.1 Galeopterus variegatus | reverse complement strand
CAAAAAGGGTTTCTCTATATTTAAGTAGCATGATCATCAATATGGCCATTTGCATACTTCCTAAAAGAAACGATCTTTGGTGTATCTTTTTAAACAATAATCATGATTTCCAGTCATAATAAATATTTCTCCCTCCACACCTTAAATGCCGAAGAAAGGGGTTCTTTTAAACATATTCATTTGTATTCATCACTTCCCTAGTCTCATTACTTTAAAGAACATGAATCCAGATATCTACAGGAAAGACCTTAATCTTAACTTCTATTAAGAGATTTACCCACAGGGCTTTGAATAAGTTGAGATAAAAGTGAACAGATAAAAATGTGATTTTTAAGTGACTCTAAGTTTAATTGGTCTCCTTAAATTGGCTTTTGTGAACTACTTGACTCCCATTTAGAACAACACATCAAAAGGACTTTTTCTATGTTTTTGCAAATGTAGTAATTCCCTAGGGGAAAAAAGAGAAAATAAGATGATAACAACCAACAGTTCCATGCTAATGTTTTATCCTTTGCAAAGTACTTTCACAGCCTAAGTCCATCCTTCCAGCAGTTAGTGGGGTAGGCAGGACAGAAGTATTGCTATGCCCTGTCAGTGTGGTCAGAGAGGTATGAACAGAAGCAGGTAACAAAATCCTATTTCTACCACATCTGGAAACAAGAGGGCACCTCAGGGCTGTATCACAAGAGATTAGAACATCTGCAGTTTACCTTAAAACCAATCCTGGGAGCAGGTGTCCAAGTGATGACAATGGTCGTCTCGGTCACCTCTGTGTTGAAAGGTGGAATGGAGCCCAGGGGCTGCACTGTGAAGTGGAATCAATGCATGTACTCAAATCTTGGAATCACAGACAATTGCATAGAGTGTAGACAGCAAGTATTTTTATGGGGATTTCCAGTTTAACCAACCAGTGGATGGAGAATGTAACACGTATTCCTTCACTGAGTGAGAATCTGGGGACGATCAGAGCTTCTCAGTCTTCAGTGTGATGCACAGATCACCTGGCTAAAATGCAGGCTCTGAGTCTGTAGGTCCAACATGAGACCAGGTAGTCTGCATTTCTGACAAACTTGAGATATTGCCAATTCTGCTGATCTGTGAGCCATACTTGAGTAACAGGGGCTAAATGACCTCGAATGAGGTCCCCTTCAACTCCTTGGAATCTATGATTTGTGTCTTTTCATCATTGTTGGGATTTGAGTTTGGTGACAATAAATTTCCCTATACCATCAGTATAAATGTAAAGGTAGTCACCACAAACCGATTATCAGTTTGTTTCTTAGAAATTAAACTAAGAACAATGTTTAAATTATAGATGGTGATCTAAAAATAGCTTTATGCTGAATTATTTCTTAATAATTGCCAATTATTTTTGGTTGCAATAAGAGATGCCATATGAAAATTAAACAAAATCTGCCACCATGGATGCATTTTAAATTCTAAAGATTCATTTTCTAAACATGTAATTATTCGTTTAGAATAACACTGCAGAAATTTAGTACTCTACCACTAAATTTATTTTGTTTTGTTTTGCATTTCCTAGCATCCTGACACCACTTTTATTTCTCTTACTGAAAATATTACTAAAAAAAAAACAAAAGAAAAGAAAGGAACAAAAAGAGCAGGTATACAAAAGTTAAGATAGAAATTCTCAATA
>NW_007727881.1:40525-41542 GCF_000696425.1 Galeopterus variegatus | reverse complement strand
AAAAGAAAAGAAAGGAACAAAAAGAGCAGGTATACAAAAGTTAAGATAGAAATTCTCAATAACCTTGCAAATTTTGTTATAAATTTGGAAAAGTGAAGTCTCAAAGCCAAGATATTGAGTTGAGTGAGTTAAATTCTAAGTGTGTTAACAGCCCTGGTCACATGTTTGATGACTTCACAATTCTTTCCTATTTACATCCAACCAAATTCTGTTCCCACTGGAAAAACCTACTGAATTCATTATATGAAATTACAAACTGCTGATGAGACAAAGAGTTATCCTCCAGAGTTATACAGAAAGGGATTAAAAAGTCTTCAGACTCCAGTCTCTACTCAGCTCCAAGTCCATTTTTCTTTTCTTTTCCATCTGGGAATTTAGGCCCAACACTGCAATTCTTCCTTTTTTTTTTTTTTTTTTTCTTTTTGGTCTGGATTTTAGTGTATAATTTTTAATTTTTATTTTTAGAATACTGTGTGCAAGAAAGTCAAATATGTACCTAGGTTACTTTGTAATGACTGCTCTAATGGTTCAACTGGAGTACTACTGGTTTAGTGAGTTATTATTAAGTGTATATAAGTGTGCTATTACACAAATGTGTTATTATTTTGATGGCATTTGGAGGGGAACTAGAATGGGTGACCCATGATGCCCTCCAGGGCTTCTGAAATCGTACACCACCTGGCTGCTGCTGACTGCCAAAATGGCTCGCCCTATGTGCCCATTTTGATGGCCCACAAGAAACAATTCAGAGAACAGTCAGTTTCTTTCACTGAACATCTGTGAAAGCCATAACTTTTTCACAAATTATTAAGACTGGGTGTTTTCTGTTGCTTGAGCCAGCCAGCTAGAATCTTCCCAAGTTTAAGATGACGCGCCAGGCCTGGGAAGACGTTTACAGGAAAATCCTCAAACCACAAACCCACACACTGATGTCAAACAAAGGATGTGACTCTAAATGTGAGCCATGGGTTCTGGCAGGTCTGGTTAGGTGAAGAACAGCCTGGCTGTTAAAAAAAA
>NW_007727881.1:37214-40416 GCF_000696425.1 Galeopterus variegatus | reverse complement strand
AAAAAAAATCAAATTTTTCCTATCAATAAAGGAGTAAGCTCAATTTTCCCCTGAAATTGCCTTTCCCTCCACTTTTTTCACATTTGCTCTTAAGAATTTAGCACAAGTTATAAAACTCAGATAAGTTATTCCCAGAATTCAGCTTAATAAGACAGTAAAAACCTTCAAAAACTTAAGGTAATTTCAAAAACATGCAGCCTGGCCAATGTTTACGGCCTTAGGGAGTACGTGACGTGCACATGAAGTTGTAGAACTCTCTCCCTACTTTGATTTATTTAAATCTAAGCTTGGTTGAGCTGTTTTTGTTATCAATTGTTCCTCAATCAATCACGTATTCAACAAATATTTTTTGAAAGTATACTATGTGCAAGGCAATATGTTAATCTTCATCTACTAAAATTTGTTTAGACTATCAGTACTTTAATTCAAATGTAATTATACTTTATATAAATGTATTGTGCCGAGCATAAAATAACCTATCCAATAAATCAAAAGTCTACAAAAGTACTTAAAATATCCTATACCAATCTACCTTCTCTACTTAATTCTTGTTAGCATTATTTAAAATGCCTTTTCTTTTATAGAAACTTCATCCAACAAAAGAAACTGCATAAAATATGTCTTATTTTAAGGAATGAAAAAAAACAACTATATAATTCTACATTTTAGTAAAAGATGGCATGTACTGAAAGGCAACATCCACTGAAATCTCCATTCTAATTCAGTGAAAGTTATCGACAAGAAATAGATAGTTACAAAAAATACAAAGACTTTAATTTCACAAGAGTAGATTTTACACTATTTTAGAACCATGAAACATGAAATAGCAAAATTTTAAGGTGAACTTACTGGCAAATTGAAATCAGGTTTTACTTGCTTATGATTAACAATTGCATAGGAAAAGGGCTTCACTGGCCAAACTTCATGATCAAATTTAAATGAAAGTAAATTTTTGGTAAATTATGAATTCTTATAGATAAAATTTATAATGAATTTTCTTTGAGAAATAAATTCCATAGTTCTTTACAAACTAAGCTTGTATTTAGGTTTTTTGTTTCTGTTTCTGTTTTTTTAAAATTTGTAATATTCATATTTTCCAATTTATTCAAAAAGTAAGATTTCTTGAAAGCTCTTGGAAAGTTGCAAACGAGTACATGGTAGCAACATATGCTGAAAAACGTGCTTATGTTAGGAGCTTCCATAATTCACAATGTCGAGTTGAAAATAACAAATAATGTTCAGATAGAAATAGAGTCTCATAATTCTTTGTAATATAAATGGAAATGTACTTAATAGAAATCAGTTTGTTAATAGAGGCCTTTATTGTGATGTAGATATGTTGGAGGTTAAAGGAGATTTAAGACCATTTCCTTTAAAATGTTGAGCAAAAGGACAGACAGGACCAAAAATTATTGTTAGTATTTTTCCCCTCTGTGGAAATTTAAAAGCAATTTAAGCAAAAAAAAAAAAAATCTATTCTGTTCTGCAGAAGTACTTTAATCTTCTGCAGCCAACACTCGTAAAGACATCATTTCCTTAGCTTCTTGTTCTATGGGTTGGTTTCCATTCAGTGCATAGATGGTTTTTTGATTCAGCAGTTATGTCTCTCACTTGATGCCCAAAGTGACAGGATGTAGACAAAGGTGCTGAATTTTTTCTTGCTTTAACTAGTATTTGATATATTCATTTAATAAAATAGAATTTGATTTTTCTAATAACAGAGTGCTTTGAACTCATATCACTGAAAGTGCTGGCCCTTGGAGGAAAAAAGGGGGTAGGCAATGCATGCAAATTAACACACTGCTTCACTCATCGAGACAATCTTGCTTCAAAAACATTATCAGCTGAACTAAACAGCATGCTTTGTGATTCACATTCTGGCATAAGCCCCTTGTCTTGTTGCAGAACGTTAACAAACAATTCATGGACCAGCCAGCAGCCAGTTCATGGAGCACACTTTTAGTAGCACTGCTTTAAATTATGTGCTAAGTTTTTTAAATCAAATTTATAAAAAATGAATGAAGAATAGAGACTGTAAATACAGTTAGGAACCGATGACATCACTAAGAAAATACATTTAAATTTCGACTTACGAGTATTGAAGACTCCAGTGGCTTTGGGGCTCTGTTGGTTGCCTTTTACAGCCACTAGGGTTACAGTGTACTCAGAGGCAGGCTGTAGATTCCTCAGCGGGTACCTCGAGGCAGAGGGTCCCACATTGTACTGCTTGGGCTGGCCTCCTCGGGTCAAGCCCACGGTGAGTCGGTACCCTGCGATCCGGGCCCGAGGTGGAGTCCAAGTCACTACGACAGTAGAGTCAGTTTCATTCATAAACTGGAGGTTAGTGGGAGCATCCAGTTCTAGAAAAAAAGGGTAAAACATGTCAAGAAATATTTAGACCAGTAATTATCATACTAAAATCCCAAAGTTTGACTTAACTTATTATTATGTTTTCTCTCCTCAATGTGGATACTAAGTAAAAGTCAAAACCATGGAAAAATCGAGCCATTGTGAGATTGAGTGCTATGGAGAACGTGTCCAAAACTCTGTGTGAGTCATGAGATACTGCTGACCCTTTTCCCTTGACTATGATCCTTCGGAAAGTCTAATTTTCCAGCAAGTCTTTCCCATCACTCTCAGAAATTATAATTACATTATAGTGATGGTATTTTGAAAAACTGGCAAAATAAATACATCTGAACCTTACAATTTGCTCTGAACCAAAGAGATTAAGGGATGAGGGATAAGCCCAATAAAATGAGGGCAAGAAGAAAGCTCCATAAGGACCAAACACAATATTCTATGCTTTTATTGAATACATAGCCCTTTGCTGAAGAAATAAAAGTTATTTTCATGTGGTTCAGACTAGACAGTAATTACAATAATTATAACACATGCTCAGAACATCAGATTTATGGCAGTACACTGGTGAATTTGCACTATCAGAAAGAATCACATAAATTGCGGCTTTTCTCCTTGAGTATGATAACTAGCAGGTTCCCCATGGAAATTTAAAACACGTTTCAGATAGAAGAAATCTTTAAGAGGTAGTCAGGTATAATAATTAAGAGCATAAGCTTTGGAGTCAAAAAGACATAGGTTTTAGAGCCAGCTCTATCACTTCCTAACTCCATGAGCTTACAAGTTACAGAACTTTTTAAAAGCCTCAGTTTCTTCATGTATCCAACAGGGATAATAATAA
>NW_007727881.1:35214-36490 GCF_000696425.1 Galeopterus variegatus | reverse complement strand
CAAGTTACAGAACTTTTTAAAAGCCTCAGTTTCTTCATGTATCCAACAGGGATAATAATAAGACCTCCTTCATTAGATCAAAGAAAGATTAAATATCAGGATAATGCTTGCAAAGAACTGAGCAGACGACCTGGTGTCCGATGATACTAGATGCTTGGCAGTTACTATTCTTAAATAAATTCTACTGTAAAAGTGTAAAGGGCCTACATTTTAACCTTGATCTATGTTTAGTTACACAAGAAACACACTCAAATTATTAATCCATGTCTCCACTAGCAAAGGAAATTAGGTTATCTTAAGTTCTCCCCTCTTAGCACCAATCCTCAGGCACGTGAGTTTCAGGAATGGGTTACCACTTAGCATCCATGGAGCTTGTCGGATCTGTTCTCAAGTTTAATATGCCTTATGTCTACCATACACTCCTTTATAAGCTGTGTATTCCTATTTCCAGGCTGTAAACTTAGGAGTGAATGGCATGCTGCACTTCATCACAGGTTAGAAGTGAGGGTGGAGAATGTGGGAGGAAATCAAGTCAGGAATGGGACGTACTGGTTGTCTGTTCTGCAGTCAGAGGCTTGCTCTCCCTCCCGTGGTGCACGGCAAAGACTTTGAAGTAATAGGTGACCCCAGGGGACAGCCCAGTGACTTCTGCAAAGGTGTTCCTGCTGATGGGCAGCCTCTGCCCATGCTCCCCAGGCAGGTTGACGGGAATGACATCCACACGGTAGCCGGTCACTGCACTGTCAGGGGGTGTCCACATGATGGTGATCTTCACATCCGTCACTTCCACAAACTGCAGGTCCCTGGGAGGGGAAACTTTATCTAAGAGACAAGAATCAACTGGTTATTTGCAATTCCTGCTGAAGATTATTTTTAAAAAGTCAGTTTCCTAGATGCATTAGGCAGTCCATAGAGCCCCTGAAGCAATGTTAAGTTTTGTCTATTAGCCAGATAATAGGCTTTTTTGCATATGCTTTCATGGTTTGGTCATACTGCTTAGTTTATAACATTTAAAGTTTTTATCTAAAATATGTAGGTAAGCATATGAGTCTGAAGCATATGAAGCGTCATATGAGGTAAGTGGGGTTGGTTAAAATAAACATACCAAAAAACCACAAAACTTTAACATAACTACAGGAAAAAAAAAGTGTTTTTTTTTTGGTTTTGGGGTTTTGTTTGTTGCTGTTGCTGTTTTACTGAATCATTTTATAATATTTAAGAGCAACAGATTAAATGACCCTTAAGCTTCTGGGGGAAAATATAAAGGCTTTATGGG
>NW_007727881.1:33929-34798 GCF_000696425.1 Galeopterus variegatus | reverse complement strand
TTAAGAGCAACAGATTAAATGACCCTTAAGCTTCTGGGGGAAAATATAAAGGCTTTATGGGATCATTGTTTAATCAGAAAGGCCAATGGCTGGCTTTGATTAGTTACTTTATAGTATGAACATTTCAGCTGAATTTCTTAAGTTTAGGGAAAAATTAATCTATAAGCTTACTTGAATGTAGAAACTGTTGACAGAGACAAAACAACCCACCCTCAGGGACAATCGTTTCTTTGTCTTACACACCCAGTCCTCCCCAGGAGGCTAACGGAATGCACAAAACCCAAGGAGGGCTTTATTCTCCAACAGAAGGGAAGTTAAAGGTGTTACCTGGCCAAGTCCCTAAGACATAAGACAGATACCACAGGAAATGCCTTTTTTAAGTTACCTGAACGTGGGACACCAGTGGTTTCCTGCTGGATGAAAACAGGAGTGCTTTCTAGATTTTCTTCCACAGCGTAGATGGTGATGTTATACTGAACACCAGGCTGCAAATCACTGAGGGTGACCGAGCTGGCAGTTTCAGGAAGGTTGAGTTCTGTGCTCCCACCTTCCACTGAAGGTGCGTAGACTATTCTGTACCCTGCGGATTCGTAAGAACAAGTAAGATATATTGTTTTATAAAACAGAGGCTTTAAAAATACTAACCCCTACCCCCCTTTCTAATAGCCTTTAGCATCTTGCTTGGTCAGTTAAGAAGTAGAGATTCTTCCTGACTCTTTCAATGCTGCCACTTCTTATAATAGTGACTATTCAGCATAAAGATAAAATAAGAACAGCTGTGCAAACATTTTTAATAATAAATATCCTTGAAGACCCAAGATCCTTAATAAATGTCAATTAGAGAAGCCATTAGTTGAAAATTTTCATGT
>NW_007727881.1:30547-33012 GCF_000696425.1 Galeopterus variegatus | reverse complement strand
AATTGTCTAGCACTGTCTATGTCTTTCAGGAACTTCCCTGATGAGGCAATTGAGCCTTCAAGAGCTAAGAAGGCAACTCAGCTACCTTTCCAAATAAGTCCTAAGAGTAAGGTTTTCAGGAAAAGTATACTTCTTCAACCCTGAGAATGCTTGCTTTTATAAGACAATGAGATGAATTTACAGGGTGTGTGTGTGTGTTGGGGCATGTGTATGGGAGAGAGTAGGTCAAATGGATTAAGAGGGAAACTGATCCATAAGAGAGTAGGGAAGGAAGACTTGAAAATAATTACACACACACACACACACACGCACACACACGCAATTCTCTGGTAATTATATGAGATATGTGACATGCAGGTCCACAGATCAGAATCTATCCCTCACCAACTATGTCATCAACATAGCAGCCAACCAAGAAGAAAGCTAAGCTGACCTGTGATGGGTGCCTGGGGTCTGCTCCAGCGAACGACAATTGAGGTGTCGTCAACTTGGTCCACGGTGGGGTCCGGAGGGGCATCGGGTGCTACCAAAGAGAGAAAAGAAGAAGGGAGGCAAATGGTCAGGAGATGTTGCTACAGGTCTGTGTCACAGAAACAGACTCTTCTAACAGCATGTAGTACATGTGTACCTGTTGTCTGTGAAGTAGACAGGATCAAACTCTGCTTTCCTTCTTCAGATATCTGATAGACATTTACAATGTATTTTCGGCCAGGAAGCAGGTCAGGGATATTCACAGATGTGGCTGTGCTTGGAAGATCTTTGAAATAAAAAGAAAAGGTTACTAGCCAGAGTGAACCAATCCCTCAAATGACCTCACAGCTTATAAAAAAGGCATTTTAAGAACTATAAAATTCACAGGAGAAAAAAAGACCAGAAGGAAATGGATTTTCAGTAATTATCAATGCACGACAGGATTCTGATTCTTCTTCTTTCTCTTCTTTTTTGCATTTTCCAATTTTTTTTCTACAAATATATAATTTTTATAATCCAGCACCAAATTTTTAAAAGTAGATCTCTACAGTTAGAAGTCAGGGTGGTGGTTATGGGCAGACAGATGATGGGGTGGGGGTAGGAGGGATATTCTTTTTCTGGATCTGGGTGCTGGTCACATGGGTGTGTTCACTTTATAAAAATTCATCAAGCTCTAATGAGGATTTCTGCACATTTCAGTATATATGTTATATTACAATATAATTTTTAAAAGGCCTCTAACCATGAGAATTTGTGAAGCATGAAAGAGGGTCCTGGGCACCCACAAAAGCTACCTGTCAGCTGTGGTGCTCATACTGACAGTGACTTCCATGAAGAAAATATTTCTGTTGTATTGACTGTGCCCAGGCAAGTGCATAATGCAGCTTCCCCTTCAGGGCCCAAGAGGATTAGAGGGTGGCTCAGGAAAAACCCAGTTGAGTTCTAGAAAGGGTCACTTCCTGTCATAACAGAGGGTAGTTTGTTCAACCTGAGCTGTCGACTAGTTCCAAACGACAGAGACCACCTGCCCGGATACCCCCTCCCAAGGAGGGTTTACTGGCAGCCACTCCGAACCTGTCATGAGCGACACATTTAGCTTACCCAGGTACTGGGGTTCATCTCCTTCCTCACTGAGCTCATACTCCACCCGGAATCCCGACACGGTGTCAGAAGCTGAGACCCACGACACCACAAAGCTGCTGGCTGTGATCTCAGTCACAGATTCAGAAGTGGTCACGACGGGAGAAAAGGGCGTCTCTCCTGTCACAGTATTGCCTAGAGAGTAGCAGAAAGGGGAAAGTGAGCCTTCGGCTAACTAGAAAATTTACCATCCCTCTCTGCCAAATGTCATTTTTTAAAAATGTAGGTGACATTCATCGGAGACAATGAGAAGGAAAGTATGCTGTTAGGAGAGCCCAACTCTGAGAATCTCAGGCGTGGACAGGAGCATGGCTGAGGTACATACTGGTCATAGGTGGGCTGGTGCTGGTGGTGGTGAAGTCAAAGCGTGTCACCTCTCTGTGGCCGTACTGCTGGATGCTGATGAGCTGCCCCTCATAGACCACACCGGGTGTCAGGCCCTTGATGGTGTACGAGTTCAAGTGGCCCGGAATGGTAGCTTCCTTCCAACCACCTACAGAACTTTTCTAAAAATTTAAATTAAATTTCAAAAATCACACAAGTATTTACAAGAATGAACTTTCAGAGATGATACTCAAGTATTTTCCAGGAAGAATGAAGGACCTATGTAGCATCATTCCAGAGGACAATCATAGAAAACCAGGATGAGAACAGGGACCTGTCGCAGAGGTCGTAGAAATTAATAATAATTATCATTAGAGCTAATATGTATTGATAGCCACACTCTGTGCTATTTTGCTTGCATTCTCTCATTTAATCTTTACTTCCCCTCCATCCCTGAGGTAATGCTATTATTGCTCCCATTTTACAGATGGAGAAACAGAGAGTTAAGGGACATGCCTGAGGTTATCTAA
>NW_007727881.1:26668-29727 GCF_000696425.1 Galeopterus variegatus | reverse complement strand
AGAAAATAATCATCTCAGGTAGCTACATTAAGAAAAAAAGTCAACTCTTAAAAATCTCAAAGAAATTCATCACTGCCGCTCTTTGAAGACTTTCCAAGTCAATGCATATTTTATACCTCCTTGTAAATGTCCCTGTTACTGGTCTCACATAATACTTCAGAGTTAAGTTTAAAGTAAATAAAACTGGTGATGAGATAAAAAGATCAGAGACAAGAAGGTGATAAAGGGAAAAAATACACCGAAGTCATTGACAAACATTGCCAAATACTAAGTTCTGCAAGTGGCCACTCCATGCACTACGGACATTACAAAAGAGGGTGAGAGACAAAAAAGAATGATTTTAACAGGATGAATTTTTCCTCAAGAGCTTATATTAAACTGCATGAGCTGGTCAAAAATGGGTTTTTTTTTTTTTTTTCTGTTTGTTTTTAATTGCTAGAATTTAATAGCTGTGATTAAAAATGGACATTTTTCTCCTGTGTTCCAAACAGTGTTTTTCAGATTATTAGTCATAAACTTTGTTTGGAGTTATAATAAGGGAAGATTTTGAGAGGGTAAGAGAAACTGAAGCTTAATAAACCAGTGTTCTCCTTAATATGGTTTCTTCAATCTCTAGATATTTCTTAGAAATCACAGGGCTCTTCTTTACAAAAACCAACAGTCATCCCCGATCATCTCTTCCCTCTCCTCATCTCTTCCTCTTCTATCTAAATAAATTCAGAGGATCAAAAATAAAGTTTTAAAAAATTATCATTTAAAAAAGCAAATCAAAAAAGAAATATCAATTGAGCTTTTTAAAAATCATGAACATGATGCCAGTAATTTTTTCCTTTGATGGGGCTGCAAGACATAAAAACCTTCAGATTCCCTTCCCACACTGGACAAGAATTATTTTAGCATCACCTTTTTTATGTCCTTGCAAAGAAGATTTTTCTTACATAAAGAGTCTAAATTCTTCCAAATACCAAAAACAAAAACAAAAAAACCTCAATCTACATGTCAATTTGATTGACCATAGTTTTGTTCACTAAACAAATATAAATCCTCTATGAATAATTAAACAGATCTGTTGGCTCAAAAGCTGGAAAAAAATATATCAGAATTTAATAAGGTCAGGAGGTTCATTGTCTAAAGTTTCTGGGGGTGGGGAGGGACACTCACCGGTTTCCACCTGAGAATGTACTTGGTGATGTGCGATGGTTCTGGTGCATTCCACTGGATGGGGTGGGAGTTGGGCTGACTGGGGGTCTCAGTGATAATTACTTGGACAGGACCAGATGTGCCTGAAAATGAAAATGTGGGATATGGTTATCGTGTTACTCACTCATTTCAGCTTAAAATTTAGTGTCCATGGATGGCCATCATTGAAGACACTTTTGCTTATCAATAAATGTGAGTATAATACAAAAATCTGGGATGAGTTAATCTTTTTACATGTTGGCATTAGAAATCAATGCAACAAATCCTTTTTTTAAAAAGCTGATAATTATTGTCCTTCACATGAGAAATGCAAATAGAATGCTTATAGCAAATAAATTTTTTAAGAAATTCCTCTTAGCTTGCTTTCAACTTCTGTATTTTCAAAGAAGGAATAGTGAGAAAATTGTGAAACTACCCTAACACAAATAATGTAATACAAAATACAAACTTAATTTACTTACTGTATTAAACCTCTTTTAAAACACATTCCAATTTTTGGAGGTTTTCATCAAGAATAAATCTACTATCTAAGAAGGAAACATTCCAAAGGCCATAAGGCATGATGTAAAACAAACACATTTCTAAATCTAAATGCGGTAGAATCTTAGACAAATAGGCAAATAATTAAAGACCTAGGTTTATTTCTCATCAGTCTAAGCAATGTATCAGTTTGAAAAAAANAAACTACCCTAACACAAATAATGTAATACAAAATACAAACTTAATTTACTTACTGTATTAAGCCTCTTTTAAAACACATTCCAATTTTTGGAGGTTTTCATCAAGAATAAATCTACTATCTAAGAAGGAAACATTCTAAAGGCCATAAGGCATGATGTAAAACAAACACATTTCTAAATCTAAATGCGGTAGAATCTTAGACAAATAGGCAAAGGTAATAATTAAAGACCTAGGTTTATTTCTCATCAGTCTAAGCAATGTATCAGTTTGAAAAAAATTCTAGATTTATTTTTATTTAAGAAGTATACTCCTAAGTCACACCACTAATTGGTCAAATTCTTAAGAGAGTAAATTAAATTTTTTCAAAAACAGTTATCAACTAAAATGACATTATGAAGTATATCCTAAATTCAATATTTCCACATATTGATGTGTATGATTATTACCAAAAAGATTTAAAGCAGTGGTTTTGATTCTTTTTTTTTTTTCGATTCAAAGCAAAATAAGGGAAGTAGAATCAATTACTTAATAGTGTGGACTCCACTTAGGATAACAATGAAATAACTGGAAAACTTATGCTAAGAATGCAAAAGTGTCTTTTTCCTAAACATTGTTCTTTAAGATGTCAGTCAACATTCAACTTACTAGAAATAAAAATAATAGTTCTTTGTAATGACCTTTCCAAGAATTTCTAACTGACACTCTGTCAAACAGAACAAAATTTTGCATGTTCAATATTGCACTGCACCAGATTATTTAGAGATTTAAATTTTCTAAAAGCTCCTAAGAAAAAATCAGATTTTCAAATTTAATCATTATCTTAGCTTTTAAATTCTCCTTGAAAACAGTTTTCTCTAGCAAAACAAATATACACCTTGGGTATCTGTGTGAACTCAAAACTTCTGGAATAATATAGTCGCTTCCACACCAGGAATAATTCAAAGTTGGTTGAAGACTAACATATTCTTTGAATCATAATTTCATTTAATGTACATATTTCTAAGCCACATGAATACCAAAATTAATTTATAAAATTCTCAGTTTTTCATTCTAAAGTGGTATACGTTTTATAGAACATGCAGGGTGTTTGTTTTAATCATTGGCAGAAGTCAATTCACATTTCTCTTTGAATCACTCCTTCTATTTAGGAAGATCCTCACAAATATAAATAAATTTTT
>NW_007727881.1:16379-25760 GCF_000696425.1 Galeopterus variegatus | reverse complement strand
AAAATTTTAGAGATGTCACTATTTATAAACTTCCATGTAAGTCAGTAAATATAGGAATATCATATCTTTAAGTTATTTACAATAATGGGCATAAGGTTGTTTAAATACTGATCCTTAAATGAAGTCCTACTATAATTTCCTCAGGTAAAGAGACCCCTGATAGGTATTTTATTTACTTTGACAATCACGTTTTTGAGGAGGAAAAAATTTATGATGGTTAAATGTCTGTTAAGTTTTAAAGAGACAACAGAAAGACCTTTACTGTCCACCTTTAAGCTTAATCATACTCTTAAATCCACAGGGGCACAAGGAAGAGACCAAAGGGAAGGGAAGGGAAAAAGAAAAAGGCCACTGCAATGATTTTTACCCTAGCCAGAGTAGAGCAAAACTACAGAATTTTCTTTTTCTCTTTATAAGATTTCAAGCACTGGTTCAAAATTTAGCCCAGGTTATAAAATTTAGGCTTATGCCATAGGCCACCTTTAAGGGAACTACATTTAACAGCAATGGGGATTTGGCACATTTTTATCCAGGAAGTAAAGAAACTGTGACAGTTATTTGTTAGGTCAATTAAATTCCTATTAATCACTGCACTCTACCCTATACCATATATAATTGGAAGAGAAGTTGAAAGTCATGATATTATTGGCACTGTTTAGATTTAAATTTTGATAATCCTTTTGATATTGGTTAGGTGGCATAACTTCTTAAATTAACTTAACTAGATACTAGTAATTACTCACCCCTGCAAAGTCTTTACTCCTGTCTTACATTATGATCAACCTAACAATAAAATAATTAGGTGAAGATATGATACAATGTCTACACTTTAAAAATTAGTTTAAGGTCAAAATGGATAATTTCCAATAACAGTGACCTTGAAGAAGTTAAATATTCATGATTTTTTTTTACTTAGACCCCTTTTTCTCTATTTGATGAGATCTGTGCTTTCCTAGTTGCTTATTGACAAACCAAATGCCTCTTATCTTCTCTTTGTTTGAAGAACTCTACCAAGTCCTTTGTGGGAGGAGCAAACAGGGCAAGGCTCAGAGACAGCCTACTGGTAATCTGTGGTTTTTTTATTCTTCCCACACTCTCAAAACCCCACATGCTAAGCACAAACCATCCAGCAAACCCGACACAGATAACAGTGCCTCTGAGGTCCACTGCTAAACCTCTACCCCTTAAATCTCCTCTATGCTCAATTAGTTCTTGCTGTTACCCTTTGTAAAGAGAAGGAACAAAGGTCAACACATAAAACTACAACACAGATGGCCTCTTTCCCATCCAGATTTTATCTCTAAATATCCACCGAAAAGCTTCCAGCAAGCAGCTATGTGGACGGGCTTATGTTAAAAGAGAGAAAGAATAAAAGGTCTCTCTAAATCATTCAGGAGGAAGTCATTTTCAACAAATTGCTATACCAACTATCAGAAACATAGAGTAAAGAGCATTTCTTTAGAAGTTTCTCCCCTCTGATTGTGTCATTTAAAAAAACAAACAAACCCAATATATACTTTCTGAACTTCCAGTACTTCTGCAACCAGATTTAAATATATATTAAATTTTTTAAAAACTTAAGTGATTCCTACACCCAAACCCACCAAAAAATACAAGTTTAAGAGGCTGTTCAATCGGTGCTATGAGCCTTCGAAAGCAAAGTCACTATCGTCATCCCTGACCGTGTCTGAGGGTTGGGAAGAGAAAAATCTTCAAAGTTCCTAGGAAGGGTGCATCTGGTGGTTGGTGTTTAGGATTACAGGTTGTTAGTGCTGGAAGAATCTTTGAGGTAACCAGCTACATTCTCCCCATTTCACAGGTGAGAAAATGGAGGAGCGAATCCTGCTTCCATAGCTCGTTCTGTACCACAGAGAATCTCTTATACATCACGGAGAGACTGAATTAATTTAATCTTAATTTCGGTCACATGCAGATTCTGATGTCCTGAAAAACTCCCTTTTTGTTTCTGAATGTAGGCCACTTTTTAAGTCTAAACTTAATGGAGATTTAGGAGACTTTTCACCTCAGTAGTTGCTCAAATAACTGAGGCCTAATAGGCTTTTATAATTCAACATGTTTGATTATAATCACTCCATTTTTCTAAAAATGGATTAATAACACCGATAGCTAGGCATTATGTCCTTGTGACCTGAAAAAACCCAGCAATAAATATTTGAGAATGTTTGAACTACATGAGCAGAGAGTTGACCAAGTTACTCAACCTTTGGTCCAGGATACTTTGTCCCAGGCTCCAGTTGATCAAATAAATGAAAAGTTTGACACAAAGAGGGTTTAGATGACATGCTGAATGAACACATATCCTACTCTCTATTTCATGTCATCTTTCTATGCAACTTCTCCGTTGAGAGCCATTAAGATAGAACCCCAACGTTTTACTCCCAGCATAACTCACTTCGTGGTTCCCATTTCCATGTCTGCATGTGACGTCAAATTAGCTGGTGTTTTAACCTAATAGAATGTTCTACAGTGTTAAGAAACAAGATTATATACAGGTACATTTTCAGAGCCTTCCAGACCTTTTACATGATGGGGAGAGAACAGAAAATCATTTTCATTAAAAATCTGATTGCTTATTATACAGTGATATAAGGGTTAGCTCAGTCAGTTACAGCATGGTGCTGACAGCACCAAGGTCCAGGGTTCGATCCCTGTGCTGACCAGTCACCAAAAAAGAAAAAAACAGTCAGGTTATTAGACAGTGATATGAACAAAGCATGGAAAAGAGAGGAGAACCCAACTTAGTCATCAGAGCATTAATAAACACTGATGCTGCCCTGTCACGACCATTGACAGTTCTCAACCTGCAGTAATAGAGCTACTTACCTGGATAGGTCTGCAAAGGTTGGCAATGCCACTCCCCAATGCCACGGCCATAGCAGTAGCACTGGTATCTGACACCATGCACATATTTTTCCCATGAATCTCCTATTTGATAAAATGTCCGTGTTTCTGAATCCTGGCATTGGTCTAAAATACATGCAAGAAAAGGTAAATAGCCTTGAAAACTTAAAGTTACAAATTTAATTTCAGTGTGCTAGAGCATACATTCTTAGTTTGAATAGAAATTTACAACTGTTCTTACAAATATATGCAGTTAAAAAAATATTTTGTTCCTATCCTTTACCTTACAGGGCAATTAGTAGTAAAACATTATAAGTACCCATTGGGAGGAATATTTAGTTTTCTAAAAAAGTGATATTTCTAAATAAAAATGTAGCAGTTAAAAAAATATTTTGTTCCTATCCTTTACCTTACAGGGCAATTAGTAGTAAAACATTAAAAGTACCCATTGGGAGGAATATTTAGTTTTCTAAAAAAGTGATATTTCTAAATAAAAATGTAGAGATTTTAATTTCAGTATATATTAATAATCTGAGTATTAAGTTAAGAAAAAGTATTTTATTTTACCCATATTAATGCTCTGGCTTACTATTTGAATAGCTAGGAAAACATTTGCAATAGTTTGTTTCATATACTTCAAAATTTGGAGAAAATCATTTTACATGGAAATGAATGAACTAGATTAAACTATTAGTACTTGCAGAGCAGCTACTAAGGAAACCTCTCTGGCTTCTCGCTCAGCTTTGGAAATCTCATGTCAAGCAAACTGATGTTATCAATTTGTTTGCTTAGTGAGTGACCTGTCTTTCTCAGTAAAGGACTATCAGTGGATTACCATAAACTTTGGAATGTTGGTAACAACAGCTCTTTTAAGGCTCAACCTTCACTATTTGCTCAGTTCTATTATAAAGGGCAGTCAAAAAAAAAATAGAGTATTTTAAAGAAAGTATTTGCTGGCACAATCCTTTGCCCATGTTATTGCAGTTAGCAAAGGAAATTTTTTTTTCATAACACAGGTTATCTTTATGATTCAGGACCAAATAACTAATTTCATTCAATTCAAATAAACCTGCCTTTGTCATCAAACTCAGGAAAAAATAAGATGACTACCAATATCAAGATTACATATTGGTCTGTGATTACAGAGACGAGCAGGCAAAGCTCCCTGCAAAGCGACTGATCAAAGTCTGGAGCCAACTTGAGTCATATTCTGTTAAATAGCTTTCCTTATCTGAAGCTTGCTAACCATTTCCTGTGTCCAAAATCATCTAGGGAGATGGGGCTACTTACCAATCGGATCACACTTCCATCTGCCCCGACCCTGACCAAAGCAGGTACAGTTCAGCATGTGTCCCTCTTCATGGCGTTTGTGGAATGTGTCATTCACATTATAAGTGATGTCATCCACAATGCACTGATCTGTTTAAGAAAGAGTTGGATGGGTGAGGAGCTTTTTGAAGTTTCACTGATAAAATAAAAGAAATTATTCTTTTCAAAGCATACAGTTCCTTCTGCTTAGTTATAAACACCTTCCACTAAAATAACTTTTCCATGGGCATAGAATAAACTTTCTTTCAAAGCTTAGTAATACTATTTTTGCCAAAAAAAAAAAAAAAATTCTCTCTTATAAACTTGTAAATGTTGCAGAGGTTGAAGTATATATGACTAAAGAATGTGGTAAAAGACATCTTCTGTGAAAAGCCAGTTTTGAAGAAATACATGTCTTACTTTCTGTAAGGTTCTTGCTACGTTGATTATTTCCTTTAAATCGCTCTAGTTATAATAAGAAGATTTAACATATTTATTTAGCATCAAGCATGGTGTGATGGTCTGGTCTTTGAAATGCGGGGAGGTGGGGAGGAGATATTTGGATTCGGGAAATAAAATGACATCTATGAAGTTCATAAAGTTAAAAAAAAATAGGCCAATTCTGTTCCTCGCTCTCTGAGAGATCCCAAGAAAATTACTTTCCTTCTTTGGGTCTCAGATTCTTCATATGTAAAATAAGAAGTTGGTCTGCACGCCTTCATTAAGGTCCCTTTCAGCTTTGAGACATCATATGTAATTATTATTACTCCTTGATTGTATTTCCCATTGGACCCCACAAAAGGAGCCTATATCTACACACAAGATACATGGACTATTTATTATCTCAGAATTCTACCTAAATATTACTTTTCAAATCGAAGAAACAACAGCTAAAATAAAAAAAGGTTTTAAATTTATTCTTAATTGTATGTATTTGTGGAGTACAGTGTGTTGCTCCAATACAGGTCTACTTTATGCAATGATTCACTTAGGGCACATAGTATACCCATCACCCAAACATTTATTTTTTCTTTGTGGCAATTATAGTCAACATCCTCTTTTCTAGCTATTTAGAAATAGACAATATAATATTATTAGCTACTGTCACCCTAGAACACTAGAACTTTATTCTATCTAAATCAGTACCTCCCATATTCCATATCTGGATCCGAAGAGGTAAAACTGATCTGGACAAAAGAAATTAATTCGTCTCCTTAAATTTGGATCTGTAACTATCTGCTTTTAGAATAGCAAAGTATTTTTTTTATAGAAGTTATCTCATCTTTTCTAGACATGAATCCAGTGGCATAACCTAAAGTTAAAAGGATCAGATGTTTGTGTTCTTGCCTTTGAAGTCATCTTTTTGGCTCAGCCTAAGTACTTAGATCCTGGGAATGTTTCAGAACCTTGGAATTGCTGTGCCAGCTCTTCTTTACTGGTAGCCTGAAATACTAAACTTATCCAGAACAGTAGACTAATGCAGTGGCATTAGATATTTCTTCCCCTACTTTTGACAAAGTACAAATTTTCACATAGAAGTCTGCCTCTCTGTACCCTTTGCCCTCCCAAAGATTTTCCTTAATAAGACAACATACCTCGGAGCTGGGAGTAGGCAACACATGTCCACTCCCCACGACCATTCCCAACACATGTGCACCTCATCATGTGGCCCATGTCATGCTGTTTATCCCACTGGTCTCCAATGCGATACATCACCCCCTCATTGGTTGTACAGATTTCCTCATGGGCTGTTTGGAAATGGACGAGAAATATACTTGATAAATGATCAGTAGGTCTAAACAGGTGTACACGCAGTATTATCAGTCCAGTTTGGTCATCCTGAGAACTCTCACTTGGGAAGAAGCTTTGTGCACCTCAAAGAAATTTAAGTGCTGCTAGGTGGAGGTATGGAGTTTGTTTGTTTGTTAGTTTTGATGGCTGGCCGGGAGGTATAGAGTTATGAGCCCTGGCCAAAGGTGAGGTATGTGCTAGGAAATAATTACAGGAAGGATTAGAGGGTGTTAAACTAAGATAACACCTATACAATCACACAAAGGGTTTGCATTGTTCTAGAAGCCTGGATTTGACTACTGCTCCATAACCTTTCCTAGTTCTAGTTCACTCTCGTTCAAAGGAAAACTATCTTTGGGTATAGACTTACAAGCAAAAGTGGGTTTTCCTTCTAAACTCAACATTTTCCTTTGTTGAAATAAAAGTAAGTGTAAGCAGTTTCTGTGCCTCATATTCACATTTGACAATGCACAGTGCACAGGCTCTTGGGTCTACATGTGGAAAATCAAATGTCATCTATGAGGTTCTTGAAATTTGAAAACAAATAAAAGGTATTGGTTCTCTTTTCTCCACTCATACAAACTGGAAACTTTTATTTTTAAGCGATTCCCTACTTGTCAGAAAACATTTAGTTTTGGTCACTTTGGTACTTAATAAGTGATAGAGCCTACACCAGTCAAACCAAAATCTTATGTCAATCTTGTAGGTCTCTGACTACCGCAGTCAGTTACGTATATATTAAATGTTTTAAGCTACTCAGTTGTGTGCTCTTTACAAAAGACAAACCTGTGCAAATTTCTATTTCCAGACTTTTAAAAGAGTATTTTTATTGTATTTATACACTTTGGACATTAAATTATGTCAATGGGATTTTAAATCATATAAATAATTATATAATTGTATATTCTTCTCAACCTTTATGTATATGACATAACAAATATATATGTATATATATAAAATCACGTCTTCAGTTGTCTCAAAATTGTCTGAATGAGTGAAATAGGAGTAAACTGGACACTAGCCTTCGTCTCTGCTCCCTGAATGGCCATCAGCAAGGGCTTCGTCTTACCAGCCATGGGGCAGAATCCAAACTTCTGGTCAGCGTCATAGTTCTGTGTGGTTCCACACCATTTCATATTGTCTCTCCTGCCCTCAGAAGTGCAATCGGTGTAATTGTGGTTGTTGTATAGGAAGGGGAAATGACACAAGGCACCATTGGAATTTCCACCTCGAGTTTGAACCAAAACTGCCCAGAAAAATACACAGACAAGAAGAAACAGATCACAACTGAGCTTTTCAACACACAGAGGGGAATCACTACAGAAAAGTTCTGAGAGAGCTGGGTGTCTACAGCTAATTCACAGAGAATCTATCTCAGAATAAAAGATGTCTCATAATACAGTTCTCAGCTTCTTAGTGATTCCCCTTCATCTTACAAATACATTTAAATTCCATTTTCACTCTTACTTTCCCAGCCAAAAATAAATAAAATGATAGCTTTGAATAAAACATAGTTTTAACCAGAAGATAAGCAAAGGCCTTCAGACATCAATCTTGTGTGTTCTTCAGCCCCATGGGATCATGGGCCAATTTCAATATACAAGTATCTTTAATCACATCACAATCCCAATGTGTCAGAATAAATGAACTGGAGGGCTTTTCCCTTGCTGTCATTTCCCAGTGCAATGGGGGAACATGGAGGGACCCTCAGCTGCTAAGTTAGCCTCCATGTCTCTTGGGTCCAGATGACTCCTGTGCAACCTTAAAATTAATAGCTAGACTGCTGGTAAGTAAAAATAGGGCACGCGAGATGGGTTATTCTCATGGCGTTGTTTCCCCTTGGGATACTCACCCGTATGGTCTGTACAGAAAGAGTATTTCTGGTCTTGCTCATAATTTGAAGTTGTGCTGCACCAAAGATGACCATCCTGTCGCCCTTCTGTGGTGCAGGAGTAGAAAGTCCTGCCATTGTAGATGAACGGTAAGACGCATGGCTCTCCGTTGGAATTACCACCATAAGTTTGTGTTATAGCTACAAGCATAACCAAAGGAGTCTCAGTAAATACAGCCGCTTTATCTCTCACCAGTGGCTGCTCACTTACAGCTTAAACGGGAGACTGAGCATGTGCCCTCAAAGGAAAAAGCTGTGTGCATAAATGATGATTTGGTTAATTTCGGTCAAAATGTGTGACTCAGGAAGCCATGTCTACTGTGGATGAAACAACACCTGAGTTCTTCTGCCAACGTCCTTTGTTACCACTTCTGCTACTATGCCTCAGTTTCTCTATTTGTAAAGCTATATTGATACAGATGAATGAAGGATGCTGTTCAAAGATGCTGAGGGGACATCTATGACTATATCTGCATATTTGCATGGTAAGAATTAATATATGAGGCTATTCTAGAAAAAAGTCAATTGTGTCAATTATTAATGTCATAGTTACTACCATAGATGCTGAGGGGACATCTATGACTATATCTGCATATTTGCATGGTAAGAATTAATATATGAAGCTATTCTAGAAAAAAGTCAATTGTGTCAATTATTAATGTCATAGTTACTACCATGTTTGTAGCTCAGAAGAGATGCATTAGGTTACTGAAAGTTTACATCACAAACTGCTGAAGTTTGAGATTTAGAGTCTAAAAATTAGATGATTTGCTAGTCAGAAAGCAACCCCCTTGTAACAACATTTTAGACCAATAAAGATAATACATAGCAGTATGATTCCCATGTCAGGAAAAAAGTACACACACAGGTTAAAAAGATTGGAAGAAAATACATCAAATGCCAACCCTAATTGTTTCCACAAAGTGGTAAGATAAAAAGCTGTTCTTATTTGTTTTATTGTTTCACATTTTTTGTAAATAAATGTATTGCCTTTCAAAAACTAAATAATAAAGTCATCAGCACTATTTTTGGAAAAAACAATGCATACCTGTCTCTTGGCAGCTGACTCCATTGCCCAGGCAAGTGCAAAGCATTTGCTTATTTCCCTGTGTCTTCAGCCACTGCATCCCCACAGAGTAGATCACACCACTATCTGTGACACAGTGGCCATACGGAGAGGGCTGGGGGTGAGGCTGTGGCTGGTAAATGGCTGTTCGGACATCTGTGAAGGAGCCAGATCCTAAGGGCATGAGAAAAGAAAGTCACCAAATTGGACAAGAGAAGACAACTCACTACATTCTGGAGCCAGGACCATCAGCGTCTCACAGAGGTCACTCCGAAATCCATGTTTTTATTGACATGGAACTGTTTTCTAAACTTTTTTGAACAATGGAACATTTTTAGTATAATATTAGTAGTATTAATAAAAATAGCTAACATTTATTGAATGTTTACCTCCATTTAATTCCCAACTACCTTTTAATCTGTTTCAGCAGGTTGATATTTGTAACTGTTTCTTCTTTCTTTCT
>NW_007727881.1:12567-15675 GCF_000696425.1 Galeopterus variegatus | reverse complement strand
ATGGCTGTTTGCTGAGAGGCTAAGCAATGATGCCAGCACATCACGTAGTGAAAACTTGATCAAAACATTAATACTAACAGAGGAAATATACAGCTTTGATTGCCACATTTCTTTCTTCAGATTCTTTCAAAACAACTATGATGCAAGAATCTTATTCCCATAACAGAAATGATTAGAACTTTTTTAAAAGAATATTTAGACATTGTGTCATTTGTATTTCTGTCTCTAGGTACCCTCTGAATTTCTCAAGTTTTGAATGCCAATACATGAGGAAGATGATTGTGCATTATTTTATGTAACACAACAGAGTTTGCTGGAGAATGAAAACCACACATAAAGTATTGTTTCTGCAACAAAAAGAGCTGCATGTCAGGACAAGGGAGTATATTCCATTTTGAAAAAGAACAAATGTGCTTTTTCCCCTTTTCCTAACAGAAAAGCCAATTAGTCATTTAATTAATCATAACTCTCTTATTTCCTTTTAAATGAACTTTGTATATTCAAAATTTATGGTCGATTTTATGATATTAGTGTTCTTTCAAACCTCAGTTTTCTCTCTTGAGGCTCAACCTGTTTTTTCCCACTAAGATCCGTTTTCACTTCATTGTTAATTTTTCTCCAAAATTTAAAACTTGACATTAAAAAAGTTTAAACAACTAACAATCTGTAAATAATCTCAGCTTATTAGCTGAAACACTGCAAATCATCCGTAGGTGGCATGTCAAGGGAAAGACGGATTTGTAGAAATATTTCTTGAGCCACCTGCCCACTTCCAGCTAGTCCTGCGCCTCACCAGTCGACGTGGTCTGCAGAGACGAGTGCCTTTCACACTTCCACTCCCCTCTGCCATTGCCCGTGCAGATGCACTGCAGCAGGTTTCCTCGGTTATCCTTCTTGCTCCACGTATCTCCAATTCNTGTGCTTTTTCCCCTTTTCCTAACAGAAAAGCCAATTAGTCATTTAATTAATCATAACTCTCTTATTTCCTTTTAAATGAACTTTGTATATTCAAAATTTATGGTCGATTTTATGATATTAGTGTTCTTTCAAACCTCAGTTTTCTCTCTTGAGGCTCAACCTGTTTTTTCCCACTAAGATCCGTTTTTCACTTCATTGTTAATTTTTCTCCAAAATTTAAAACTTGACATTAAAAAACTTTAAACAACTAACAATCTGTAAATGATCTCAGCTTATTAGCTGAAACACTGCAAATCATCCGTAGGTGGCATGTCAAGGGAAAGACGGATTTGTAGAAATATTTCTTGAGCCACCTGCCCATTTCCAGCTAGTCCTGCGCCTCACCAGTCGACGTGGTCTGCAGAGACGAGTGCCTTTCACACTTCCACTCCCCTCTGCCATTGCCAGTGCAGATGCACTGCAGCAGGTTTCCTCGGTTATCCTTCTTGCTCCACGTATCTCCAATTCTATAGGATGTCCTGGTGTCCTGATCATTGCATCTGTCTGTGTCAGAAAGAAGGCATTTAATATGTAAATGAGGTCACGATTGGCAAGTGGTCAATTCAAACCTGAAAAAGCAATAGAGTAGTTAAGTGCTTGGTAAGATAATTTTTGCTATCATTCGTATTCAGCTCTGGTGCTACAAGTAGTAAACTTCTGAAAGATGGGATCACATTTGCTACAGTGGAAAGAGGGCTTCATGGTTTGGTCTATTCTACCTCTTTGTTTGCCAAAAAACCTTTTTTTATCATCTTTCGTTAATTAATTAATTTTTTTTTTATAGTTTTCACAATGTCCCTTTCACCAAATTCATTCTCTGGCATTCTACTATTTTGCTTTTTTTCTTCCCAGCTCTCCCAGGTCTTCTCCTAGTAATTACTGTATATGGCCTGCCTTTCCATAGGGAACTTTAGAAAACTGGAAACAATAGGGAGGCAAGCAGGTCTCAGAGTTTCTACCAACTGCTCCAGAGAAACTATAAAAAGATAGTAGTATCTCTTTTTTCACTTGTTATGTAAAAAAAATTTAACGGACTAATGAACTTTTTTTTTTTTTTTGGACCGGTAAGGGGATTGCAACCCTCGACACGGTGTTGTCTACACCACTCTCAGCCAGTGAGCGCACCAGCCATCCCCACACAGGATCCGAACCCACGGTCTTGGCGCTACCAGCACCGCACTCTCCCGAGTGAGCCACGGGGCCGGCCCTACTAATGAACTTTTGATTAAAATGTTCTCTTCTCTCCCTTGCTTCAAAACACCTATTTAAAATCNAATGAACTTTTGATTAAAATGTTCTCTTCTCTCCCTTGCTTCAAAACACCTATTTAAAATCACTAACCAAATGGCTTCTTTTGAATTGTTCAGTGTTGGCCCTCCAATGGAAAAGTGGGACTGTTAATGTGAAATGTAAATTACCATTAGTCTATGTGTTCTCTTAACTGGCAAACAGATTGTTTAAATTATAATCCAGCTTTGCCTATATGTTACAATGTGAGTATAGACGATCTGATTTGTTTGTGAATCACAAATCACTGCAACTCCTGGGTTAGAGAAAAAACAATTAGACAGTTGATGGTTCACACAAATACACACCCACATCAATCTGCCACAAGAATGGAGGTTTGAATGAAGGTATCGTTGCTGGTTAGAGCTTTTCCTCAAATCCCCCAGCTAAAAGTACTATCTATCCTGCCCTGCCCCACCCTCTTGCCCAACCTCCATAGCACTATTTTCAAACCCTTAATATTGTAGATGATAAATATCTATAAGACTTTTTTATCTCCCTGACCTACTAAGTGATCTTTGAAGGCTGAGCTAATGTCCAATTTATATTCGCATCCCTATACCACCTCCTACAAAACAAATGCTTATAAAATTTTATGGAATAAGTTATTTTTCTTTGAAAAACTTTTCCCAACTTGCTAATAGGGTAGTTTCAAATAATAGGTAAGAGTTTGAATCAGTTATCTAATTGTCTTAAGATCTTAAAAGTCTAACGATCACAATAACATTTTAAATTCAAAAGAGCTAATGAACCAGCAAGTTTCTGGGAAAGATTTGATCAGAATTGTTATCATTTTCCATGACAGACTTATATTTTGTTAGCAAGGAATTCGAATTTGGATGATGAATATTTTAAGATAGTTCA
>NW_007727881.1:0-11711 GCF_000696425.1 Galeopterus variegatus | reverse complement strand
AGACTTATATTTTGTTAGCAAGGAATTCGAATTTGGATGATGAATATTTTAAGATAGTTCAATGTTTTAAGCTAGATAAATAAAATAGGTTCAAAATATTTAGATTTAATTTTAAATGTATTTGTAACACCAATAGTTAATGGCTGTTTTTGCTTCAGCAAACTCCATAGTTGCTCTCAGTTTGAAATTCCGGAAAAGGAGCTTTGAAACTTGAAGGCAACAATGAAGACCTCAAAGCAGTCTTAGAAGGAACAGTAAAGATGCCCAGGGCCAGCTTCTCTGTAGCACTAATAAGAAGCTTTTGGTAAGAGACACTATCCTTAACTCCAGAGTAGCCAAATATTTTTAACTATAGGATAGTTTTTATTTTCCTTACTTTTTCTTATGAATATGTATTATTTAAATTTCAAACATAGAAGGAAACCTAAGCCATTAGAGTTTTGTTCAATTCCATGCCTTAGCATCACATGCCAGAAGATGCATGTACATGTTATTTTAATAATTTCTTTGATCTAAATACTTGAAAAATATCTCAGTGATAATTTAGATTAAACAATGGCAACAACTCTCTGCGTCCCTGACACATTTGCCATATGAATAAATATTAAGGTTCTTTTTTAGTAGCTGATAGCCTCAGACCTTATTGAATTAAGGTTTTTTTTCTATTTATTTAGTTTTTTGTGAAGAAGCAGAATAAGTTGGTTATGGAATTTTTCTTGACATCCAAAACTTACCAAAGCACTTAGGTATATTGGGTGTGTTCTAAGTGACACAGAATTATAATTCTCTCTAGAAATCCAGAAAACAATGCCTGGCGTAATCTTTAACACAAAGATCTAAAACATACTTCTAGAGGTACAAGTGATACGTCCATTGCCTTCTCCCAGACAAGTACAATCCACCATCATCCAGCCTTGATAGGGCTTTTCCCAGGTTTCCCCAACAACGTAAGATGTCCCAGCAGCATGATCAAAACATTTCTCAGCTGTAGAAAATTTTGAAAAAAAACATAAAAAACAGTTATTTTGACTAGTGCAGTCTCCCTGTAATTTAAAGTGTAGTGTGTAAGCAAAAATCCAGCCACATTTTTTTTTTTTTTAAATGGCACTCTGTTCGGAAAGAAAGGCACGCCCTGCAACCAAGCACATAGTAGCCAAGGCAAAAGACAGCTCAAGCCAAGTTGGCAGGCAGAAATTCTGTTCTCCTAGTAAGAACATAAACTGCATATTTTCAGCTAGTCCCAAAGTTCACACCAGCATTTTGAGCAAAATGGACCTACCTATGTGTCTAGTCTGTGAACAATCTTAATTATGTGAACAATTATGAATTATGAAAGGCCTAAATAAAACGATAAGAAGCTGTTTAAAATTGGGGTTTCTGTAAAAACAAAGAAAAACAAAACAAAATAAAAACCTCTAAATTAGAGAACCACAAGTAAATAGAATAAAATTTTTAGCCAAAAACTTTTGGACTCATATCTATAGAGTTCAACTGAAGATTGAGATCAAAAGAAGACTACATATTGTATAACATTTTATTATTTGAATAAAATTCCTATTTCTTTATTTTTTTATTGGAATTCAGATCTCTTGTCCATGTAGATGTGATTTGGTTCCACCCAACATTACAGCTGTGAATTTCCACCCCCCATTTATCCCCGAGAGTCACACACCTATGGGCTTGCAGGTCCATTCTCCTTTGCCATTACCAAGACACACACACTCTAACATGTAACCACCAGTCTCATGCGGTCTCCTCCAGGTGTCACCAATTTTGTAGGACTGACCCCCTTCATGACAGCGGTCTGTTTAAGATAAAAGGCAAATGTTAAGAGAAAGTGGAACAGAGAATTAAAAAGAAAAAAAAAAAAAGTCTTATGTTTCACCCAGGGTAATTAGGCTGGCCAAAGGAGAGACACAGAGAATAGTTTCCCATCAGAGACAGGGGAAAAGTTAACAGATCTGGTCACTTTTTTTCAATTACATGCCTTGTTTAAATTTGATGGGAAACCAGAGAAATCTGAATGGCAAAAAAAGAGGTAATGAATTCTGGTTCCTCAGAGAGATCACAGGAAATTGGGTTCTAAAGCAGAAGGCTGGAAGGCATGGCCTCCACTCATATGCAGAAGGTTGGGCTTGAGACTGAATCAATGAAAACGCCACATCAAGCGCAGCATTCCAACTTCCGGGAGCATGGAGAGCCCATATTTTACCTTACTATGGAAATGTCATTTTGGTGTAAAGCAGACATATACACTTAAAGCGCGAAAATCTTGTTACTTTTCTAGGCTATTAAACTCAAGGGCATATCCAAAGGCTGAACTGTCCACTGGATTGCAAACGCTATGGACCATTGACTCTTGAGGGGGAGCATGGAGAGCCCATATTTTACCTTACTATGGAAATGTCATTTTGGTGTAAAGCAGACATATACACTTAAAGCGCGAAAATCTGGTTACTTTTCTAGGCTATTAAACTCAATGGCATATCCAAAGGCTGAACTGTCCACTGGATTGCAAACGCTATGGACCATTGACTCTTGAGATTTGCTGATAAACTTGACAAACCCTAACATTAAGTATGGGGAGAGCTGATTGGGCCTATTCACGAGGGACTGACACGTTCTTTTGGACAGAAGGCTTTAAGATGATTCATACGAGGGTATTCAAAAAGTTCATGGAAAGATTTGAATTATCTTTTAATTCTATTTTTCCATGAACTTTCTGAAGTACCCTTGTTTTTTAAATTAAATTCTATGTTAATAGAATCTATTGATAACCCAATGATTCATACTGGAGACCCTGCCTTAGCTAAACTAGAGTTGATGAGAGTCAGCCCAGTTCCCAAAGTTCCTTGGAAACACTGTTGGGATAATCATTCCATATCATCCCTGGGAATAGAGAGATCTGCCTCCTGGGTATAAACTATAGGTCGCAAAGAAACCAGACTGTTTCTGTAAGGTACAAGAGATATCTGCATTGCAAACAAAAAGAGGAGACAACACATGGTTGATTCACTCTTCATGAACATCTTCCCAATCACTACAGATAACCTTGTGACCAGTCTGGCTTGAAGATGCCCAGGTATTTTTAAACGGGCAACTCCTTTAAGCGTGTCTCACTAAAATGGAACCCAAGAGATCCACTTGGTTACACAACGTACACACATACATACACACAAACTCATAAATCTACAGACATTCAACACTGAGTCCACTTGTACTCAGATCTCTCTTCCATAAAAGTACCTGGTCACCCGGGTTAAATTCTACAGTTAGGAATATCTAGTAATGGATACCAGAGAACGACCGTGATAGTAATAGAGAAATTCACATTTATGATATTTTAGCATCACTTTACAGAATGTCTCCCTTACTTGCAATGGTGCAGCTTATTCTCCCTCGCCCGGCCCCGATGCAGGTACAGTCCCAGATCATGGAGTCTTTAGGGCGCTCATAAGTTTCACCCACTCGGTAAGTGTTCCCAGTGTACTTGTCAAAGCAAGTCTCTTCAGCTGAGGGGAGAAGGAAAGTCTACGTGAGCCTCACTTACGTAAAAGCTTTTCTATTCCACTAATCCCATCCAAAGGAAGGCCCATTTTTCCCTTCTACAAGTAGCATGGTACAACTGAAAGTTTCAAATGAAATGAGAGATGTAGATTTTACCCTAGGCTCTAATGAGCCCACAGTTTTTGACAAGTTCTCAAATTTTCTGTAAATTAATTTCGATTGTAAAGAATTCTCAGACCCTTAGGAAAAAGCCATCTAAAGCACTACCTTATGACCTGTTAGATTGTGAAGAAAGGGTTTTAGATTCCGATCTCTGACTCTGGAAGTCAAACCAAGGTCCACATTAAAAGCAAACAGTTTGAAGATCCCCACCTCCCACCAGGCACTGACACTTGTTAATCCTACTATTTCCATTTTAGCCTCCTCAGTGTTTCTCTGAAGGAGTTGCTGTAATTTACAAGAAACATATCAATGGTCATAAAAAATGGAGAACTTTGAAGTGGCTAGTGGTTTTGTGTTAACTGCAGCTGACAGCGCCCAAAGTGTTTTCTGGCACATAATCTTATAGTTTAAGATTTGAAATTACTTTCCAATAAATTAAAATTTTATGAGCAATTTCCTTTTGGGAGAGGACACACAAAATATTTCATGTTCTCAACAACAACTTTGGGAGAATAAAACAAAAAGAAGATCCTAGGAACTAGTTTGGGATAGATTTGTTCATTGTAAAAGTACAAAGGGTACTTCAAAAATTGGTGGAAAAATAGAATTAAAAGACAATATGAATCTGTGAACTTTTTGAAGTACCCTTGTAGCATGTGAAAAGCAAATATAAGCAGTTACTAAACATTTATAAAGAGGAAGTGAGAGGTAATTCTGTTAGAAAAATGGTGTATATATTTTTAATTACTAGTGCTAAATTTAATTTACTTAATCTTTAATTTACTTAATCCCCTGCATCTATTAAAAGACACTAACTACCGGGCTCCCCACCACTTACGTTCAGGTTTACTCTCGCAGTTAAAACCTCGGCTGCCTCCATAACAGGTACAAACCAAGGCATTGCCTAGGTAGGTACGTTCCCATTGTTGGTTTATCTGATAGTGTTTCCCATTGTCGTAACAACCAGCTGTAAATAATTGTAGGAAAAAGTTACTACATTTCCATCCTCCTTTTTTTTTTTTTTCCAAATTATGGAATTTTCTTATACAACTGGATTAGCCTAAGCAACAAACGTAGAAAAGTTAATCATCAGAACACCAGGAGAATTAAAAGCAATAATTTATTAAAATATAGACATTATAAACTAGTTACCCAAAGAGTTAACCACAATGTGTACATGTGGATACGTGGATATTTAGGTAGTGTTTTTCTTTCTTTTTTTTTTTCCCCCTTAACTTTTAATTTTGGTAAATGTTATACAGTGATGTCATTTCCATCTAGCCAGGGGTCTACATCAAAAAAGTGGAAACATTTTGAAAGGCAGATAATTGAACTTTACATTTTAAAACATGCAAAGAACTTCAATGCTCTGAGTAATAAGTCAAGAGGGCAACTTTAAGCAGTTTCCTTTAGCCAAGGCAAAGGGAGGGTGTGTCTTTGAAAAACTGGAAGAGGAATTCTGAGCTCTGCTCTTGGTGAAGTATCCTGAGGGGCCCCAGAGCAATTTAAACTGATTACATCTCCTTCAAGTTAGTTATAAACAACATAGCTATTTAGCTACCCTCTTCCCACCTCCATTTGAAAATATTTAACCAATTATTGAGGGACTGGGGCGAGAGAACTTTTTTTGGTTTCCTTTGCGGTCGTCAAACTTTTTTAGGGGGATGGGGAGGGAGGGATGGGAAGCGGTTGGAAAGGGGCAGATTGGGATGAAGGGAGGGACTGGAGTTGTGTGCAGAGAAGGGGGTGCAAGGCTCCCCCTACCCTCTTCCCTTTTTTATTGGGGGTGGTGATGGTGTTTGAGGACATTGCGTCACCTCTGGGGGAAAAAAAAAAATCTCTGCTCACTGGAGTGTATTTTGTGGGAAGGAAAAACCATAAAGTAGCCACCACCTTGCAGCTGTAGGAATCCAGACTTTGCAGACCCAGGGCGGGGCTGGCTTTTCTCCTGTTCCCTTTGCTCGGTCTAATGTGCGCTGACTTGGGACTCCCCCCCTTTGCCGTCACTGTTTCCTGTCCAGGCTTCTCCCCTTCTCAGCGCTGTACCTGCCTAACTCTGAGGAAGGGCTGGCTGGGGCGGAGGGGCGAGGGGAAAGCATCCTTTCATGAGCTTCTACTAAGTATCAGGAGGGGAAATGCACAGAACGAAATTGCTTTTGAAAGGACAAAACAGTAGTTTGCTCTTTTAAATAGGAAGGAAAGTTCTCTTTTCCTGGGAATGGGATGCCCTTTCCCTCTGAAAGTGAAATCTTAGTAGTGGACAACCTAAAACTGGAAAGTTGGGGAGAAAACGATCTTCACGTCCTTGCCCATGTTAACCGTGCCAGTTACACACAAAGCAGAGATTTTGTTTGAATCACTAAAACCACTTTTTTTTAATGACTGAAAAAAGTACCATTTACAGTCTAGCCTTTCTACAGTCCCTTCCTCGTATTTGTCTAGCATTTTCTTTTTGCAGAAATCAGTTTCATCACAGAATTCTGAGACGCTACCCGAACCCCCATGCCAGATTTCTAATATTTGCGTTGTTATTTACTCCAAGGATGTGGAAAGTTCCATTTAAGATTCTTCTGTCTTTACCTCTAAACTCAGAGGGTGGAAAGGGAGTCTGAGAATCTAGCATTTAGCAGCTCATCTCATCATTCCTTTATTCAGACAAACACAAGCCCATTTGCTTTTAAAGATCTTCAAAAGGAGGTATCCACAACTTTCACAGTAGCTCCTGGGACCCAAACTCAAAACTTTGCCTTCTCCTTATGTTAGAAGTGCAGAGGTCCCATTTGCTTTTAGAACATATGCTACTAGCAAAATATGTTTATTTTTGCAAGGAACTTGTTTTCTGCAAAAGTTCCACCTTCAGCAACTGCCACAGGGGTAATGTGAACTCTATGGCCTATAAATACACAACACATTAAAGACACAAAACCATTTGTTTTTAATTGATGCAAGTAATTAAACGCAATATAAAACAGTATAAAATGCCCAACACATTAAAGATACAAAAAATATTTGTTTTTATTGATGCAAGGAATTAAAAACTACTTTTAAAAAACCATACCACACTCAAACTGACAGCAAATATAAGTCGCTTACCAGTAGTGTAAAATAACCTGTTGAGGAATCTTTGTGACTAACACTCCAAGTTGAAAGAGTGCCATGGATGTCCCCAAATTAGAATCCTGTCTGGGATAGAGTTTTGGAATTTCTCATCTTCACTTGACAAAATAGTTTTCTCTTTCAAATATAAAAGGGCTCCTTGTAAAATGCTTAGTAAATTTCTGGGAAGCTGAGTGTTTCTTTCATAGGGAAGGATACCTGGAAATCAGGATGTAAGCAAGGTAAACCTGAAACTAAGGCTTTCTTAAAATACATAGATTCTGGGGACAGGAAATAAGTGGTTAGAAAAGTATTTGGTCAACTGAAAATATGATAGTTTGATATATTTACTGTACTTAAAATACATTAGAATAACATACACATGTGAGCTCAGGAGAAAGAAGCCCACCTTACATTTCAGCAGAAACTTTATACTTCAATCCCATAGGAAAATAATTTGTTTAAAGAATTGGAATATCTCTGATGTCTCAGAAGCAAAAACATAACAATATTTGACTAAGTTTTATAGAAATGCTTGGGAGTTTGTCTTTTTACTTGAAAGCTGCTTTTTGTGTTAGTTTGTCTTCTAACTTTGGAGATGGAGATATTTTCTTAGTGAAGACAACAGGGCTTGCTACAGTATTCTTTCATGATCAAAATCCTTGTAACTGTAAGTCTATTATCTCTAACTGGTTTAGGAGACTTACTCATTTGGGCAGCAGATGACGAACTCCTCTTGGTCTGGTAATACTCAAGAAAGTAGATTTCATAAAAAAATTGATTTTAAGAAAGTAGCATTTCTTTATTCATTTTTACTATTACCATCCCTCGATTTTGTTTCAAGGACTGGCTCCCAAGTGGCAGTGACATACACAAGCCATCCTCATTTCTTCATTTTTCTAAGAGGAAATTTGCATTGAACAGAGTAGTGGATTCTTTCTTCTATACCAATAACTCCTTATGAAACCTAGTATTTGCATGATCACATGTATGTGGCAGAGACAGAACAAATCACTCAGGACCATGCTTTGTTTCTTGAAATTGCCACAGCAATAGGATTTTCCCAGAACTTCAGACAACTTAAATTTTTGGTAACTAAAAGCACATATATTTGTGTGTGTGTGTGTGTATGGGGTGGGGTAGGGGGTGGAAGGTGTTATCTGGTTGTTTTGTTATTGGAGAAGGTTAATGAGGAGCATGAGCAATTTTGGAAATCTGAATTAAATTGACTTCATTCAAGTTGAAGATTGGAGATGGAGATATTTGGTTAAGCACAAAAATAATTTACCAGATCTAGTCATTTAGAAGGATTGAAATTAGAACAATTTAAGGGATAAGTTTCAAAAAGCATATTTTTCCAATTGCAGAATGAGTTTCCTTTAATACTAATAAACACATTATAGACAACACTCTTTATAGCCAAATCCCTTGCCTATTGGGAAAAAAACAAACTGTTTTTATCTCTTATAAGAAATAACTTCTTGACCCCAAGGGTTACATTTAGATGTTACATTTAAAGGTTACATGTTAGAGTTTATATTTAAGTGTTACACTTAGATGTAACATTTAGATGTCATATTTAGAGACTGTAGGCTGTTTTTCCTGAAAACCTTTGGCTTTTATCTCGTTCTTAATCTCTTTTAAGTCCTACTAGAGAGAAGACCATTGACTGGATGACTTCTGGAACTTTCTTTTGTTCTTAGTGGCCCGTAGTATCTTTATAAACTTCATGATCTTCTGTAACTAGATCGATTGGAGATAAATTATGACGGTTTTTGTTTCTGAGCTTGATTTTTTCTTTTGGCATGAAATTCTTCCCTTCTTCTTCCCTTGAAAATGACCAAGTTGCAAAAATGCTACTCATTAAGCACAGGTGTGAGAAGGAAAAATAAACCGCCCCATGGGCATCCTCATAGGTAGAATGTCTGGGCAGTTTGTGTAGAATTGACAGGGCCCCCACAACCAGGGTGAAAATACTTGATAAGGGCTTTAAATTAGGCCTTGAAAGCTAGCCAGATTTCACTTAATAAGCATTTCATTCATATTTTAAGTTACTTTATTTTTTAGTCAGCACTTTTAAAAGGCTTAATCTTTGCCTTTTGCTTGTTAAGGGAAGAACTCTTCTCATTAGACTGATGTTAACTCCCAGAAGGCTTCGCAAGGGAGTTCAATTCATCCAGTGAAATGGAACTAGCTACTGTGTACCTGGAACACTTAACCAAAATTGAGTTATAGAACATTTCAACTTTCCAAGAAAGGTAGTGCCTTCTTGGAAAAATTTTATTTTTGTATGTTGTTGCTTCTTTTTCCAATTTTGCTTTATTTTATATTGATAGTATTAAAGGTTCACGTTGAAAGGCTGAAAATTTCTTTCAAAATGTCAAAGGTTTTCAGTATTTAAGTTATTATCTATTCTTCTTACATTCACATACTTTGAGCATCTCATTTGCAGCTAATCATAAAGGATGAGCCATAAACATTATCTCTCAAATAAACTTTTATGTCTACAATAGACTACTGTGATATAGATAGTGAAAAGTCATGCTTCCTGCCTAATTGATTAATTAGTTGTTATAAATTAAGGATGTATTCAACTAATTTATAAAAATAAAAGTATATATATAATTATTGCTAAATTTATACTGAGCCATTTTTTGATAAATTTGATATATTCTTTCATTAGCTTCAAAAATTTTCCTGAGATGGAATGAACATTAAAAAGCATTCCTATTTTAAACATAAAAAACTAAGGCACAGCTTAAATGCATGCACAAGGTCACAAGGATTTCAGTTCCCAAATAGAAATAATTAAATAGCTAGATTTTATTGAGCATTTACTCTTAGCCAGACCCAACACTGAATGCTTCACAGGCATTTTCTCATTCAACCATCAGCAACCCTTTAAGGTAAGTACTATCATCCTCATGTATTTACCGATGAAGATATAAGGCTTAGAAAAATAACTGGAATGAAGTTTTTAGAATCACAGCCTTGCAGAAATTTTGGTATCAAGTCGTGTCACTGTCATTACACCAAGACAGTGTGATATCAGGTGAGTGAGTAATGATCTCCCTCTGGAACAAAGGTGTGCAGGTCAAGCAGTTGCCTAAAGGATTTTCAGGATGACTTCTTCAACATGAGACTAATTTCCTCAAAAGATGTCACATGGAATTCTAGCTAATACACTACCTACCGTACACTACAATGTATTCCCACCTATTGTACCAAGGGCCATTCTTTTGTGAACCAGTTTCCCTCAAATAGCCTGATTATGCTTTGGCATTTTGAATCACATGTGGAAGATTGTTATCACTGACTCTCCACGAGACTGCTTGTTTGATGGGGCAGAGAGTCTGTCCTGTTTCCTCTGCATGCTCAGCACTGGCACAATGTCTCTAATGCCTGGCAACCAGCCTGATTATGCTTTGGCATTTTGAATCACATGTGGAAGATTGTTATCACTGACTCTCCACGAGACTGCTCGTTTGATGGGGCAGAGTCTGTCCTGTTTCCTCTGCATGCTCAGCACTGGCACAATGTCTCTAATGCCTGGCAACTTTTGAATGAGTAAATACAAGGAAAGCAGGGCAGGTGCTAAATACTCTTAAATTCACATGTAATGACTACCCAGCCGGGCACGGCACTAAGTGCTCTGCATGTGTCATTTTATTTTGTCCTCAAAGCAACAACCAGAAATAGATTTTAATAGCCCCATTATACTTTCTGAGGCTCACAGCTTGAAGATAGTCCTTAAGCTTATGCAATGAGAGAGAAACAGAGCTGGAATTTAAATCAACATCCTCCTGACACAAAATTCATGTTCTTAACCAAGACATAAATGGCTTTCCTCAAAAACACTTTGTCCCATATAAGTTACAGGAAATTTGGGAAAATTCACTGATAGCTACTTTTTCTTCATCCTCCAGATCTCCATGCCCTGCTCTGGGCCCAGCGCCTGACCCTTTGGACTGTATCACTGGCTCTGCTTGCTGGGGCAGGAGGACAAAAGGTCAGAAGGCTTTTTCCCCACCCCCTCCCTGCTTCTGGCTTCAGTGCCACAGTTCTGGCTGCAGTGGCCCCCCTCTAGAACACGCATTGTCAATGGCAGCAATGTCGCCCCAAGAGAGTGAAAATCAGTTCTTGGGGGTGGGGTGGGGGAGGTTTAAAAAAATCTCAACCCTGCCTAATAAAAATCTTATTCTTTAATTGTTAATGTATCTGGGTAGGTAAAGTTTAAATCAAATTAAATTTTTTTTTCCCAGGGGGTGGGATGGGGAATAATAAATCAAAAGAAAAGGGAAGGAACATTGCTCTAGAACAACAGTTCTTGCCAGACTGTTTGTGTCTGAGGTTCCAGCTCTCACAGTCTCTCTCCCTGTGATGGCAGCCCTAGGGGTATTAAAACTTCCTACTTTGCTAGTCCCTGGGAGCCTCAACATCCCTTCTTTATTCTTTGATCATGCCCACACCTAGGTAACAGTGCCAACGTCTTCACCAAAGATGGCCAGTGTAAATCATTTGAATTCTGTTGCCTGCCTGCTGAAACGCTGATGATTCAGATTGCAACAGTCCAATCATGACATGAACAGTTCACATAAACTATGGTTTTAAGTCTTAACTTGTAGCAGAATAGATTTAGGACACAGATTTTCCCTCCAAACTTAGCAGCTGTTATTATGCAGTGATTTTCCCATGTAAACTTAAGACAACCAACTCATATATTTCAGCTAATTGTGATTCTGGTTGTCCTCAAATCATAATAGGTAATTTAGAGAAAACATGATTAGAGAAATTAAAAAAAATTTTTAAATGAACATATTGTTTTGTTTAAAATGTTCCCTTTATGTTTTTTTTAAACAGCTTTATTGAGGTATGATTGTCATAAAATAAGCTGCACATACTTAAAAGTGTTCAATTTAATAAGTGTTGACATA
Organism: Galeopterus variegatus; assembly: GCF_000696425.1. Lineage (NCBI taxonomy): Eukaryota > Metazoa > Chordata > Mammalia > Dermoptera > Cynocephalidae > Galeopterus > Galeopterus variegatus. The sequence continues at coordinate 12 of NW_007727881.1, read as the reverse complement.
TGTATATACCCA
>NW_007727880.1:355699-358929 GCF_000696425.1 Galeopterus variegatus | reverse complement strand
AAATTGAGGCTATTCAGGCAAGGCTCATACAGGTCCATTATCAATGCCTTGAGATGCAAGAACTAAGTGGTGCCTATATACCACTACATTCACCTTAACAAATGCTGCCTCTATGAGCTGAACTGGATAGCCAGAGATGGGTAAGAGGGTAACATCCCCACACCACCTAAGACAGGAGGGCCACCTCTGCTGCAGCCTAATCCTATGATGGGTACCATGTGTGGGATAGATTGCCCCAACCTAAGACAGGCACAGTTCCCGAGAGGTTCTCTTGACTTGAAAAAATAAAAAAGGGGGACCTGTCTGGAGCCATAGAGCCCGGCTGTTGCCTAAGAGCCTGCCTGCCTCTCTGGAGCCAAAAAGCCCACCCAGCTATTGCCTCGAGGCCTCAGAGCCTTGTTTGCTGTTATCTTCCGTCCCTCCCAATCCTGTGCACTATGGGTGTAGGTAACTTTGCAACTTGCCATACATAATGAGAATTTTCCATTTACTGGAACAACCCGCCCTGCGGTTTTCTCAGTAAACCATCTGCATACTTAATAATCTGCTGATTCCCTCCTGCTGTCTATATAAGCTGTGACCTTCTGGTTAATAAACGAGACTTGATCAGAATACTGTCTTGCCTTCATTTCTCGTGTCTCTTGTCCCATCCAATTCCCACTCCCCCCTCCATGGTCCTCGTTGAATATCCTGCGGGTCGGGACAGTAATTGTTTTTAATTAATTAATTATTTATTTATTATTTTATTTTATTAATTTTTTTTACATTCTATGATGTTGCAGAGCAGTTGGAGCAAGCAGGAGAGACAAAACGAAAAGGAAATGGGATAGAAGAAGGAGGAAAAAGGAGGTGTGGGATTGAGGCCTGTGGCAGACCCCACATTCCCATAGGGAAGACCAGGGGGTTTCCAGCAGTGGCTTGGTCATTGCTGGGAGGTGTGCAGATGTGACAGAGGTGTGGCAAAAGCCCTTACCTCCCACCTCCCCAGCTCAGGAACCTGGGGCCCTTCTTGCTGCTTTTTGGTGGTCATTGCTGGGCTGGTTGCTAGTGTAGGTGGGGTATGAGCAAGGCCTCAGGAGAGCCCAGGGTGCTTCCTACAGCAGCTTGGTGGTCATTGCTGGGCTGGTTGCTCGTGCTGGTGTGACTGAGGTCCGGAGTCCCCCACCGCCTTGGCTCTGGAAATGTAATTGTTTTTTGTGGCCCTTTATCAATTTCTCCCTTACTACCCTCCCTCTCCCCCCTTTCCCACCTCTGGTAACCTCAGTTCTGTTCTCCTTTTGAAAGTTCAACATATTCTTTTGATTTTTATATCTTTCTTTCTTTCTTTTTTGTTTATTTGTTTATTTTTGTAGCTCCCGCCGACAAGTGAGGACATGTGGTTTTTCTGTTACTGTGCCTGTCTCATTTCACTTCATATAATTTCCTCTAAGTTTACTCATGTTACAGTTGGTTAGAATTAAGATTATGCATAGCAGGGTTGTTAGTAAATAAATGGTGATTTTCATCTGTATATCTTCAACACAAAAAAAGAAAAGTGAGTCCAGAAGACAGTAAGCTTTGAATAAAGCAATCATATTGAAAACTGTTGCTTTTTGAACACTTTTATAATTCTAAAAAACTGTGAAGTACCCCCCAAAAGATCTGGCTCTACAAAGATATGTATTTGGAAAGGAGAATGTTATTTCAATAACCTTTTCAGATATTTTGGAATATTCTGCTATGATTATACATCAAAATGCAACAAGTAGTAACTCTTAATTGTCAATTTCTATGTGGAATATTAAACAATATCAGTGAACTTTCTGTGTAGTTTTACCTTAAAGTCACCTATTGTCGGGTCCACCGCTGGCGGCTGACCCATACAGCACTAGCCTCATTCCTTCTGGTGAACGAGCGAACGGGCCTGGATTACTCTTTCCCTCCAGTCCCCTTTGGAAGGAGACGGGGGAAGAGAGCCGTGAAGAGAGGTGAGCACACCGCCGGCCCCCCAGCCCAGTTAAAGGACACTCAGATGCGGCAGGGGTTCTGTCAAGGCAGTTCCATTTATTAGCACACAAGCACTTGTTTTTAAAGGTAAATGGGCAAGGCAGGTTTTTTACATCCTCCAGTCAGCTTAAGGGTCCTGTCTCAATGCCTATCTATTGCAATCATGCAGTGTTCACGAGTGTGGCCAATAAGGGCTAAGGCAAGGTTCCCGCAGACACTCCCACCCTACTTCCTCCCAGCGCCGTCTTCTGCCACGTTAATCCACTTGTAATGTCACTTAAGGTGGCGTTAGTTTTTAAGGCCCAACATCTGCCCCTTTTTGTTTTAATAAGGCAGCTGGAGGAGGCTAACCTTCTCAGCCTCGCCTCTATTTCTTCTGGTGGCTGTGCCTATATAGGTTGTTTCCCTCTGGAAATCTTACCCGTCATTGACTATCCAGCCAAGCGGGGGCGGGGCAGAGCCTTAGAGATTGGTGTTGATTTCTTGAAGGGCCATATTGACCCGAGGGCTGTCAGGGCTTTCATTATCGGCCACCTCCTCTACCACCTGGGTGAGCATTACGAGAGAAGTGGTGTTGCGCCTTATAAGGGACACAACCCGGGAAATGGCATAAGGCCCCAAGATGAGGGGGCCCACCAGGGAGGATAGCAGGGTGGTGAGCCACGGGGAACCTGAAAGCCAGCTTTGGAACCAATTACTATTGGCTTCTCGCTCTTTTTTTCGCTTTTCTAGCCCTTCTCTAAGCTTAGCTAGGGAATCCTTGACCACTCCAGAGTGGTCAGCATAGAAGCAGCACTTTTCTTCGAGGTCAGCACATAATCCTCCTTGCTGTAAGAACAACAGGTCTAGTCCACGTCAATTCTGTAAAACAGCTTCAAAAAGTGATGTTAGTGATCTTTTTTTTTTTAATGTGACACAGACACCTCCAAGCGACTTGTATGACCTCCCAGGTTTGGTTGGCTGGCTCCTGGGGACCTCCCCCAGTGGCAGAGGCCCTTGTCCTTGTTGACCCGAGGAGGGCAGCCACTTGGAGCATCATAAACATACAAACAATAAACTCCTCAGGGTCCTCAGTACCTTGGGTGTCTGGCAAGAACTTAAGTTTTTTGGCTGGGACCCATATAGGGGTTGACTCACTGAGGGGGAAGACACAACCAAACCCTCGACCCATAGTTAGCAATGGGTCAGGGCCCCTCCACTGGCCAGTTAAGGGGTCTTTCCACTGCACTTGGATGTCCAGGTGT
>NW_007727880.1:353778-354800 GCF_000696425.1 Galeopterus variegatus | reverse complement strand
GGCCACCTCCTCTACCACCTGGGTGAGCATTACGAGAGAAGTGGTGTTGCGCCTTATAAGGGACACAACCCGGGAAATGGCATAAGGCCCCAAGATGAGGGGGCCCACCAGGGAGGATAGCAGGGTGGTGAGCCACGGGGAACCTGAAAGCCAGCTTTGGAACCAATTACTATTGGCTTCTCGCTCTTTTTTGCGCTTTTCTAGCCCTTCTCTAAGCTTAGCTAGGGAATCCTTGACCACTCCAGAGTGGTCAGCATAGAAGCAGCACTTTTCTTCGAGGTCAGCACATAATCCTCCTTGCTGTAAGAACAACAGGTCTAGTCCACGTCAATTCTGTAAAACAGCTTCAAAAAGTGATGTTAGTGATCTTTTTTTTTTTAATGTGACACAGACACCTCCAAGCGACTTGTATGACCTCCCAGGTTTGGTTGGCTGGCTCCTGGGGACCTCCCCCAGTGGCAGAGGCCCTTGTCCTTGTTGACCCGAGGAGGGCAGCCACTTGGAGCATCATAAACATACAAACAATAAACTCCTCAGGGTCCTCAGTACCTTGGGTGTCTGGCAAGAACTTAAGTTTTTTGGCTGGGACCCATATAGGGGTTGACTCATTGAGGGGGAAGACACAACCAAACCCTCGACCCATAGTTATGAGGGCTGGTGACTCCCCCTTTTTGTTTTAATAATTAATTTTTTAGGCATTGGTGATGCCATGCAACAATGGCTTGTCTTTGAAGGCGGAGACCCATTTATTTTTGCCATAGTGGCTAAGGACTGTTCGATCTGCACCCATGTCAACAAGGCATTGAAACTCTTTGCCTTGAATTTTAAGATTCATTTTTTGGCCTTAAACCAGGAACTATAGGTATAGTCCAATGAGCCTGGGGTACTGGCCGCCTGGTAGGGCATGGAGGCACTAGCTTTGTATCCCCTTGGGGTGATGGGGCTGGGGATTGCCCCTCCTCTGTTGGTTCCTCGCCACCAGGGACCAACAACACAGGGCGGGAAGGGACCCCGGACCAGCC
>NW_007727880.1:303052-352629 GCF_000696425.1 Galeopterus variegatus | reverse complement strand
GAAGGGTGGGGAAGTATTGTTTCCTGAGGGGATCAGGGCGGTAAACATCTTGAAGGCTTCGTGTCTGAGTCTGCAAGGCTGAGGATGAAGTCCTGGCCTTGGCAACAGCCTTTTTTAGTTCTTTTACAACGTTGACCAGATAGGCCTGAGGGGCCACTTCCCCCCACTGGCTGTGGATGGCTGGGGGTTTCCAGCAAGCCATGACAGGAAAAACCCGCGGCTCTGCCGGGGATGTTTTTAAAGGTGGACTAGCCTCCTCCACTTCTTCAGGTGCCTCTTTCTCTCCTTTGGCTAAACTTTGGTGGGGTGAGAATGCCGGGAGAGGAGGGTACAGGATAGGGGCATAGGTATCACTCTGGCTCAGGGCCTTGCATTGGCAGCTTTGTTTCCTTTTTTCTCTCCTCATCGAACTGCACCCAATCCCTTTCTGCCCCTTCCTGATGCTCGAGATGGAAGGAAAGCTTTAGGGCAGAGATGGTTAGGTAGAACCCTAAGGGGGGACCTAGCCCGTGACTAATCTCATTCTTTCTGGCCAGGACCTGAACCCGGTCCCAAGTCTCATACGAGAATAAGTTGGACGAAGGTGCCCAAGGGGCTACCTGCACCACATGATGCCAGGCATTGGTGGCCATGGAGTCAGATATTTCTAGGCCTCTGCTTTTTAACATGTACTTTAGAGTCTTGCAGGTTGTCTCATCACTCTTTCTACACATGCCTCCCATGTTGCTCTGCGAGGAAGGGACAAAGGGAGCACAGGGCAGAGAAGTGCAGGGACTTCCCCCTGTTATGGTACTCACCACGACACACAGGTGGATTACTTCACGGCAGCTACCGCGGTTGCGGGGACCACTCCACTGGTTGATCACCCTTCATCAACCTTCTTTCAGGACCGAGCAGCCAGGGGCCTCACTCGCTCGCCTTTAAAATTCCTCACACATGGCACCACTCTGTCGGGTCCTCCGCTGGCGGCCGACCCGTACAGCACTAGCCTCGTTCCTTCTGGTGAGCGAGCGAATGGCCCGGATTATTCTTTCCCTCCAGTCCCCTTTGGAAGGAGATGGGGGAAGAGAGCTGTGAAGAGAGGTGAGCACACCGCCGGCCCCCCAGCCCAGTTAAAGGACACTCAGATGCGGCGGGGGGTCTGTCAAGGCAGTTCCGTTTATTAGCACACAAGCACTTGTTTTTAAAGGTAAATGGGCAAGGCAGGTTTTTTACATCCTCCAGTCAGCTTAAGGGTCCTGTATCAATGCCTATCTATTGCAATCACGCAGTGTTCACGAGTGTGGCCAATAAGGGCTAAGGCAAGGTTCCCGCAGACACTCCCACCCTACTTCCTCCCAGCGCCGTCTTCTGCCACGTTAATCCACTTGTAATGTCACTTAAGGTGGCATTAGTTTTTAAGGCCTGACAACCTATTTATCTCGCACTTTAACTGCATCACCCAACAGTGCATTATTTTGTTATATCATGCACTGGTTATTTAAAAAGTATTTGTTCACTGAGTTATAGAAATCTTCCACATGTTGATAAGTTTCATTTCATAAATCAAAGAGAAAAATATCACCTTCATTAATATAACTTCTGATCTCATCAGAAAATTCTTTACCTATCGGGAAACTGTTAAGCTGATGGTAATGGGTACCCACTTTTCCAGATTCAATTCTTTGCCTGAAATCTGGGCAACATACCTGTCACTTGTTTTCCATGACATGGAAAGCACATGTTGTTCATGTTCATGGCAGAAAAAGTCTGCCAAACACCCAAATCCAAATAACCACAGTTTGTATGTCAGTCGTTCTTCAAGAAATAACAGTGTTCCATAAAAAATGTCCTTGTTATGGCAAACAATCACACAAGTACATACATTTACATACAAGCTCTCTGTGAGAGACAACCATTGTACATTGCTATGACAAATGCTTATGTGTACTTTTCATTTTATTGCATAGAAAATTAAAAAGATGTGTACTCAAGGATTGAGATTTAGTAAAATCAATATATTTACTGCTTAATCAAGTTTCTTAGTTTAAAGTTGCAATTTCTACCATTTCACGGGCATGATATTGAAGACTTCAATGACCACTAGTATGGTTTTGAGTCACTGCTTTCATTTTTGCTAAGATCCCCCTAGTTTTATCCATCAGTTGTTTTTCCATCATCACTGTAATATCAACACATTAAAAAGACAAATAATGTCTGAGTGTTACTATAAAAATAATTTTTTCCTTTCCTACCTTCTAAAAATGATCAGGAATTCCTAGGAGTCCCAAATGACACTTTGGGAACTTGTGGACTAGGACAGGAAAACAGAAAAATATACAGTTTATCTCTTTATTCTGAAAACTGGTGTTGAAGGCTTTGAGAATAATAGGGGTATATGAGGCTAGAAGGCTTGTGGCTTGAATTTTCTAACCTTCTAAACAATAAAGAAACCAATTTTACCTAGTCCTGGAAATTGGAAATGTCAATAGAAAATGAAACTGCTTCCTGGACAGACTGAACTCTTTCTGAAACATTTTCTTCATGAGTTTGTCTTCAGTAAGATTTATTCTAACAGTAAATCCAGACTCAACCTATATTGAAAAAGGTAAATGGCGGTTTTCTTCCTTGGGAGCCTTCTGGAATAAACTTTCTAATTCCTAAATAGATTGGAAATCTGAATATAAAAACTTTAACCAGCATTTATATAAAAGACATTAAATAGCTAACTGGGCAGTAACCAAACCAAAACAAAACACGAATTTGACTTATGTGCTTTAATGTCATTTTACTGTAAGGACAGTAGTCACATGTGCCAGTGTGCCCAAGAAGTCTGGTTTATGCCTGATCCTGGCATAATTATTAAGAGCCTCTCCCTTCATTCTCAAAGGTTTCCTTGAGTGTATGATTAATTATATGGTTACTTTACCTATAGAAGATCCCTGAAATTATTTCAGACGTACATAAAGCTTTACAGTCTTCTGTTTACCATGATGTAGAGAGTTAATTTCAGTAAATTTATAATAGGCCAGTTATAAATATCTCAAATAATATCAGAAGTATGGTGTCTAAAATAAATGGCACACAAAATAATATTGAGTATTTCTCTTAATAAATTAAATCTAACATAATTTTCAATAGAAAGGACATGCAAAATCAATCAGGGGCATTTTAGGGAAGAGGGAGTGATGAAGCAGGCATATATCTTGACTCAGCACAGTATATTGGCCAGTTATTGTCATAAAGATGCTGCCAGACAAACCATCTCCATATTCCATGGCTTACAAAAACAAGTACTTAGTCCTCTCGGTCAGAGTCTTGTGGATCAGCAGGGTTAACAGCTCCAATTTATGGATCTAGTGGGCTGATTTACAGGTTAAAGTTTGAGTAAAGACATGTTTCTCATTCTTCTTTGCACAGTGTTACTTGGGACATGTTCCTCTAATGGGTAATAGTAGGAGTCCAGAAGCCAAGCCAAATCAAGCAAGCATAGTTCAGTCTTCTGCTTGTAACACAGCCACTAACTTACATTGGCGCAAGCATGTCATGTGGCCTCAATAGGGCAGGAAAATATAGGTTACCCACAGTAGGATGGTACTGCAAAATTACATGCCAAAGGCTGTGGTATGTTCTTAGTGCATGGGGATGAAAACTCTAGAATTCTCCCCTTTACTTCAAAATAAATGAGAATTGTGGAATACAGTTATTAGGTGTCTCATAAGAATTGATGTCTGCAAGCTCTAAGAGGACATAGCATTAAGGGCTGAAGAAAAATGTCTCTAGCCCTTCGTTATGGGTTGAGTTGTATACCCCCCACCTTGTATTATTTGTTTTGTGCTGCTATAACAGAATACCCGAGACTGGGTAATTTATAAAGAATAGAGGTTTACTTGGCTGCAAATCTGGACAGCTGCATCTGGCACGGGCCTCAGGCTGCTTCTACTCATGATGGAAAGTGGCAGGCAGCTGGTACAAGCAGATCGCATGGCAAGAGGAAGCAAGAGAGAGAGAGCGAGGAGGTGCCAGGGTCTTTTTAAACATCCAGCTCTTGTGGGAACGAATAGAGTGAGAACTCACTACCCCCACCCTCCAGGCACAGTATTAATTTATTCATGACCCAAATCACTCCCAACACCACCACATTGGGGATCAGATTTCCACATGAGTTTTGGGGGGAACAACACAGCCAAACTGTATCATCCACTCCCCAAAATATACATATGTTGAAGTCCTAATCCCAGTTACCCATGAATGTGACCTTATTTGGAGACAGGGTCTTTGCTGATATAATAAGTTAAGATCATATCTTTAGGGTGGTCCCTAATCCAATATGACTGGTGTCCATATAAGAAGTAAAAATTAGCATGGGGATACAGAGACACAAAGGGAAGAATATGATGTGACAAGCCTAGGAACACCAAGGATTGTTACAAACCACCAGAAGCTGGAATAACCAAGAAAAGGTTCTCCCCTACAGGTTTCAGAAGGACCATGGCCCTGACAACACCTTGATTTTGGATTTCTGGTCTCCAGAACAGTAAGACAATAAATTTCTGTTGTTTCAAGCCACTTAGTTTGATGTATTTTGTTACAGCAGCCCTAGGAAACTAATATGCCCTGTTAAAACCAATTGTTGTAACATAGCCTGATGAGTAGGTAAATAAATTGCACGGGTTTGGAGATAGTGTCTCTGTGGTGCTGCTGCTCAAATAAAATAAAGAAACAATTCTGGACTCCAAAAAACTTGGAGCGAGTCATAGATAAGCAGCAGTGGGTTAAGATGTCTGGCATGGGAGAAGGCTTCTTGAACTGATGGGGCTGTCTTAAACCAAAAAAGGTCTCCTTGACCCTGTAGGCAGCAGGATGTTGGTAACTGAGGTGACTAGGATTTGTGGCTGAGTACCAAAAGTGGTGAGCAAAGTTGGTGTCTGTGATGTTGCAACCTTACAGCAAATTCTAGTGGAGTTTGGTGACAGTAATTGTTGGAAGTGCTGCAAGATGCATGAATAAAATATTTCCAAGCCTCATCTTGCCCTTCCCCCTCTCAGTAGATGCCCAGCTGCCAAAGGCACTGTGGACGGCTGGCATTTCTTCATGTGGATCTTTTTACAGAATTTGTTTTTTGAAAAGTTTTATGTTTTCTGTATTTCCTTGTTTGTATTTGTCCTGATAAGGAGCACAAGGGACAACTTTTACATTTGTATTATTTTTACTGATTTTCATATAGAATAATTATGAGTCTAATCTTTGATTTTTAGTTCTAGAGTTTGTTCTATACATTCATGCTACTTTCTGAAGTGATTTTGTAAATGCAGGATCAGTGATAGTACTACTTACTGAATTTCTTCCTCAAATAATATAATTCAAGGAATTATTTTCCCAGTGGACCTTGTTTAAACATAACATTTTAAATCCAAGTAGAAAATACTGAGAAAAATGGATACATAAGAATAAATATATTTTCAAGCTGCCTCCTTGATTCAGTATTGGAAGATTTATTTAGACCTCCCATCAAGAGCCAGTGATGTTCACAGTTAATGTTCACATTTAAAATAATATAATACTGAATGAGAAAAATTAAATTGCATTACAGTTTTTCAATTGCCTGTTATTACTACCTTCAGCATAGTCTAACAGTACTCATAACTGCAATCTCAAAATTCAAGAGAAAGGAGACTGGGAAACATATGCTGCTTAAAAAAAGGCATATCTTTTTTTCCCTCTAAAAACCAGTTGTCAGTCAGAAATGACTTAAAGATTGCTGTTCTGTAGAGATTTTTTTTTTCAATTAAATTCAATCTAAGTATATTCTAATTTGGGGGGAAAATGACCTATGATTGACAAAAGACTTTCATTGCGCTCTCTCATTTGATTCTTACAAGAATCTGGAAGAGAGGGAAAGATAATAATATCCCTACTTTTGGAGGAAAATCAAAGTGCAATGAGTCTAGGATACTTTGCCAGGATCACATAGGTATTTAGTGGTAGGATGGGGATTAGAACTCATGTTCCATTCATTTACTTTTTATCCATTTATTCAATTTAGATATTTAAAGAGGACTACTATTTTCTGCTCCCTTTGTCATGACTTCTAATTTAGATTGAAATCAATATTTTATTTACAAGTGTGTGTTGTTGTATATGGAACTTTTAAAGTATAAAGTTTAAAATAATTTTTATTTTAAAAATGTCCAAATAGAGAGCAAAAGAGTTAGAGAATAAGAGAGCAAGGAGAGGGAGAGAGAGAGAGATGGTAAAGGGGAGAGAGAGAGGGAAAACACAATTGCACAGCCCAAAGTAAACAAAATATGTGAGCTCCTGGGGAGAAGAGAGACACTTGTAAAACAAGAACCAATAGTCCTTAACACTGTGTCACTACCCAACTGAAATGATATAAACCATGGGCAATGCTCTTTTAAATGAACAGCATCACAGACTTTTTCATCTTAAATCCTGTGGATAATATCTCTTGTCACCTCCTTTATGTTGGAGCTACTAAAGCTACTAGGCCAAGAGTCATAAAAGAAGATACAATGCCTAGTTTTTCATACTCTCTAACTTCTGTCTCTATCTCAGTCTCTCTGTTTCTCTCAGTTTGTGTAGATGTGTGTTAAATAGTGGTTTAGAAAGGAGAAGAAAAAACTTGGTAAGAAGCCTAGACTCTGTATTAAATTTTGATCCCTGAGTAGTTAGGGTTAAAAACGGAAACTTCAAGGGAAATTGCCAAGAAAATTAATTAGGATGCAACATAGGTGTGTACAAAATGCATGAAAAACAGAAGAGAAAAAATTAAAAATTCAAAAAGTTAATAACTTTCAACATAATAGCACAGAGGGTGTTCTTTGTGGGGTATGTTAAATAATTCATGAAAGAACATAGGGAACAATAGCCCTGGTGAAACAGAGGGAGGCATAAAATAAGGTGTTCAATAAGTCTGTTGATTGAGTAATATCTTGTGCTAAATATAATGTGAGATATGAGTTAAACAAAGGAAAAGGCAGGGGAACTTCTATATTCCCCAGAATTGTTTTTGCAAGTAAAGATTGTTGGTGGCAAAAGAAGGATGTAGGTAGGAATTTGTAGTTTTGGCATGATCTGAATACACCAAAATTTCTACTTTTTCTACTAACTGAATAATATATGACAGCAACCAAGGAGAAAGGTTATTACTAAAGATATAAAAGCTCACTCCAATCAAGGGAGTTGTAACTATTTCTAGTTAAGATGCTGAACTTCCAGCCTCACAATTATGCAGCATCATCAATGAACCAAAAAGATGACTCTCCAAACTCAAGCTTAATCCCCACTAAGGGCAGGAAATCCTATTAGGGTAATTGAAAGGTGGGGTCTTGAAGTGGTGATTAGAATGCAAAGACCAGGCCCTAGTGAGTGGATTGATCCATGTGATGGTTTAATAGTGGTCATGGGTATGGTTCTGATGACTTCAAAAGGAGAGCACATGAGACGCTCTCTCCCTCTGCTTTTGCCATTTCACCATGTGTCACTGTCGATCACTGTTCAGTTACCACCAAGAACAAGTCCCTCACCAGATGTGTTCCTTGGACTTCGGACTTCCCAGCCTCTGAAACTATAACAACTAAATTTTATTTCTTTGTAAATTACCCAGTTTCAGGTATTCTATTACAGCAACACAAAGACAGTCTGATACACTATCTTTGCTCTTCAGGAAATGGTCAGTGCAACAGAAAGCCAACAACGCAAACGGTCTCTGCTCTCGCTGAGCTGTCCCCTGGTAGAGACCAAACACAGGCTTGTGAAGAATTGTGGTAGGAGTAGTATAATTACTTATGGGTCACTACATAGGGGTTCACCTCTCCTAAGAAGGTGGGTCAGAGAGACTTCACATCGAAGATGAAACAATTATGAGTGAGAACAGTTAACTTGTGAAATTCGGATAATAACTATGGGCTCTGTATGCAGAGGGAAGAGCAGCTATAATGGTGAGAGATAAGATACCAATGAGAAATTGAAACAAGTCAGTACAGCTGGAGAGTATTGAAGTGTAGTGAGGGAGAATAAATGATGTTACTGGAGACAGAGTTAAGGTCTATGGTTTTAAAAACCCTAAAAGCTCTGGTAAGGAATTTGGAGGTTATTTTCTGTTTGCGAAGCACCTCACCACTCCAAAACAGATCAACCTCAGGAGGTTGACCCTAAAGATTATATCATCTGGGCTCCTGCTAACTGGCTTACAACAATAAGTCCTGGCAAAAACTTGAAGGCAGAACAAGAGAGAATTTTAAGGTATTTCTTCCCTGCTTCCTCTTTGTTTTATGCTGTAATTTTTGTCATTTGACTATGTCCCTCCATAGTGCAGGACATATAAAGGCTAACATCTAGAATCAGACACAGGGATTTGCATGCATGCATGATTAGTCTCAGAACAAAGGGAGTGAGGAAACAGGACAGGCCTAGAAAAGGCATTATACTTCAGCCAAACCTACAGGGAACACTGGAGCATGAACCTCACTACAAAGTTGATACCAAAATGAGTGTGTTAGTCAGGGTTCTTCAGGGAAACAGAGCCAACAGAATATATATAGATAATATACAAAGAGATGTATTATGAGGGATTGCCTGATGTGATTATGGAGCTGAGAAGTCCCATGATTTGCCCTCTGCAAGCTAGATGTCTGTCTAGGAAATCAGCGGAGTAGTTCCAGACCAAGTCGAAAGGCCTAAAAGCCAGTGGCCCACAAGTCTGAGTCCAAGTTGGAAAGCCCAAGGACCTGAAGGGGAAGTGGGGTGGCAATGGTATAAGTCCCAGTGCAGGTCCAAAGGCCTAAGAGCCAGGAGTGCTGATGTCCGAGAACAGGAAAACATGTACGGCCCAGCTCAAGAAGAGTAAGCAAATTTGCTTTTCCTCTATCTTTTGTTCTCTTTGAGACCTCAACAGCTCGGATGATAATACCCACATGGGTGAGGACCATCTTCTTTACTCAGTCTATGGAATCAAATGCTAATCTCTTTCAGAAACGCCTTCACAGACACACCCAGAAACAATGTTTCATCAGTTATCTGGGTATGCTGTAGCCCAAATAGAATTAGACTCATACCATCACCTTGACGCAAGAGTTCAAGCCTTTTACTCCCCATGTAAAATCATTATTAGATTTAAGCTGTCCCAGTATATAAGAGCATAGGCCTACAGTCTCCTGGTCAGCTGGAAGCAATCTCCAGGGAAGATATAAGCTATTAGTAGCAAAAATGAACATTGTACATGGTACAATGAACATGTACATTGTCCCATATATCTGTGTGGAGGTAGCAGCAGTGTGCTCTGCAGTCCACTGCTTGTATCACTCAGATTCATTTGCTCACGTGTTTACTCCATACAGGCAGGAATATTATAATGTATATTATATTAATTTAATATTATATAATATTAATGCAATATTATGAGCATGCAATATGTACATATATACTATATGTAAAATATATATAGTAGAAAAAGGATCTATATAAATTTTTGTGTGTATTTTATGATTTGCTGAGAGACGTGGGTTAAAATCTCTCTATGATTGTGATTTATTATTTTTCTTGTAGCTTTGTTGATGTATTAATTTATATATTTTGAAGTTTAATTATTAAGTGCATAAAAATTTAGAATTTTCACAGCTTTCTTGTGAGTTTTTTCTCAGTAAAACTTTATAACTTCATGTAATTTTTTTCTTATCTTGATAGAGCTACAGTAGCTTTGTTTTGCTTAGAGTTTGCAAGACAGTATTTTTAATTTGCTTAAATAATTTTTGTTTATATTTCAGTTGTGTACCTTGTAAATAACATGAAAAGCTGAATTTAAATTGTTTTATGCATACTGGCAATCTTTCTTTCTTTACTTTTTAATGAGATCATTAATTTATTTACATTTAAGGTAATTATTATGTGTTTAAATTTACCATCTTAATAGTTATCTTTTCTTTGTCTCACTTGTTCTACAGTTATTTATTTAATATTTTCTTTTAGATTTATATTTCATGAGGATTAATCCATTTCCTCTTCTACAAACCTATTAGTTATACAATATTTTATTATTTATTTAGTGAGTAACATAGATATTATATTAAACATTTTTAAGTTATCAAAGTCCAATATAAATGTAATCTTTTTCTCCTTATATACAAACAAAGACTTAGAACATTTTAACTTAACTACTTTCTCTTTCAATTTTTATGCTCTTGTTATGTATTTTAACTCTGTATTTTAAAACTGAAAGGATATTAATAGTACTCTCATATTCATATAGTACCCAATAGTTATTGAATTTGACCACACTTTTACTCTTTCTTGGTTATTTATTCCTTTCTCTATCTCTAAGCTAAGTTCATCTGCAATTATTTTCTTTACACTTAAAGGGGATATGGTACATGTTCAGCATTGTCTCATACCTCTCTTATGCTTTCTTTTCTTCATATTTACTTGTGGGTATTTTATTTTGATACCTTCCAGTATCAATTATTTTTTGACTATATCTAATCTAATGTTACAATAATCCATTGAGCTATTATTTTACCTCAGTTATTTTATTTTTCAGTTATGTATGGTTTGTTTATAATTTCTAAATATACATGTTTAAATTCTTAATCATTTCTTTTAACTCTATAAATATATTTAGCATATTTTCAGAATTCTTTCTAATAAATTCATTATCCAGGTTATCTGTGGTACTGTTTCTATTTTCTGCTTTTTTATCATAAATAATGTTGCCTGTTTGAAGTTTTGATTATTTTTGATTTATAGGCAGTCATTATATATTAAAGTGTAGAAATAGTTCAGACCAAGAATAATAGTATATTCCTCCACTGAAGATTTATATTTGCTTCTGAAAAGTAGCTAGGGCAAAGAGAATCACTTTTCTGATTTTAACAATTGAGTTCATGTGAAACTTTAGTTCATAGAAGGGACTGCCTCCAGTTCCCCTGCCCCCTTGGATCCAAACCTAAAGAGGGTGTGTGTGGTGGGATATTAGAAGTTCTCACTTATTTTCAAGGCCTGAGCTCAAATGTACAGTTAGCATCATTATACTGTCCAAATTGCTGCTTAACCTCTTGAAGTCATCTTTTTTGTAATCCACATATGCCCATAGGGATAAATAGTGAAAAATGCTGGGTTCTCCTCTCTGTACCCTTTATTCTTCTGGATCTCGGCTATCTAAATTTTTTTAACTTTATTTTTAAGCTTTCTAAAGCTTTCAGGAGGATAGATTTTATTTTGTTCATATTTCTGGTTGTTCTCAGTAGGAGGATTGCTACAAATTACCTAGTCTGCCTTACTAAAGCAAAAGTCTTTCTTATTGTTTTAAATCTCTATCAGTGATTCACTAAAACCTCAAATATAAGGTTTTATGAGTGCAACTAATACTAAATAACGGTTTTATGCTGATATTAATATTCTTTTGAAATACCCTCTTGTGGAGAGTAATGCATTATAGCATTAAGCTATAAAAATAATGCAATTTGGTGACAGATTGTGTGTATTTGCGGGATTTTGAGTAAAGGTGATGAAAATGTGTTCTGTGATGGTGAACAATTAAGATGTGCCATTAGCTGAGCAGATTTCTTCCTATTTCGAGAATAACCTCCACTCTTCATGCCTTGTGAACTTCAAAGGCTCTTCCCACATAACTCTTATATGAAAGTTCTCAAATTTATTATGTAGAAAGAGTTACTCTGTATGTACTCCTTAGTTCTGTGCTTTTAACTGTCTTTTATTTACTTATTTTAAACATTTATCTCTCTATTATAATTACATAAAGAGTCTTAAGATGAGGATATATGTCATCCATTTTTATAACATTATTAATAGAGCCCTACTCTGTTTGTTTAATAAATATATGAATGCTAACTGTATACATGCAAGAAGACTCAGATGTCGTGCTGATTGCTCTAATCTCATAATTAGATTTCTAAAATTAAAATATACATCACTTCTCTGAATATCTGTTTTCTTTTTACTGTATCAAAAATTACTTTCATCATATTCTGGTTACAAATATAAATATTAAATGTCCCCGTTCAACTGTCTTTTGAACAAGGCTTTGTTCCCAATCATGTATCACAGAAATATTGGAAACATTTTTTCTATCCCCTGCTAGGGTAATCATAGATTTGTAACTCTTGCTGTTGTTTTGTTAAGAAATCTTAGGAATAATAATAAAAAAACTCACACAGAAAAAAAATGTCAAATGTAGCAACACCCCCCCACCCCCACACATATACCCTATCTAGGATATAGTTTTGTGTAGTTGTTAGAAACACAGGTTTGATAATCAGAAATATGTGGGTTTATATTTTAGCTATGTGAATTTCTTTGAGGAAGTTGTCTCACTATGTAGACCTACGTTTTCTTATCTACAAAAAGGGAGTAATTACAGTGTCTATCACATATTGCATATGGTTATTGTCAGGTTGAAGTCAATATACAGGTAACATTCTTACTAGAGATGCTAGCATGATGTAAACACTTAATACATGCATGTCTTTAAAAAAATTTAGCTTAATTTCCGGATCTATTTCTTCTTCAATAAGCTCCCAGCCTGGATTTGAATGTCTTCTTGATATATGAGAGAGGCCCAATCGGTTTAAGGAATCACTTCTGTTCTGTCTTTGTTGTGCTCTCAATTTACACTGATAATAGCCAAGATCAGAAGAGTTATCATGACATTCATCAGTCTACTATCAGTATTTTACTGTGGTGGGAAAGTATTTAAGTGACAAATTAGATCAGCTCCGCATTGACCTGAGATTATAAATAGTTCTTCAAAGCCTGCAGTTTAAAAACTACTGTGAGGTCAGAATGAGAGGAAATGATCTTGCAAAGTACCATATTTCAATCCAAGTGTTATAAAGTGAACTACTTCAATTCTCCTTTAATGGATTTTTTAGCAAACATTTTTAGAGATTACTATTCTTCAAGTTTTATGAAGAGCATCAGTCTGACAAAAATGAAGATGACACCATCCTTGCATTCAAGGAACCACATTACCATTTAATGTACATTATAAACTCATTGATCAAACGTTTAGAAAAACTGCTTCCATATGGTATTGTCATAGTAAATATGAAAGCTAGTTTCTCTTTCCATACTAAAAATATATTTTTTTCTACTCCAAATCAGCGGTTGCTTGAAATTCACTTAGGGTAGGTAGCATACTTTTGTACCCATTAGTGTGCTGGATATTTTTATAGAAAAAAATGTCTTGGAAGACAGAGATATTGTCTCTGTCTGTTGCATAAGGCAGGCATGCTTACTTCATTATAAATGATTCACATACCCCAAGCTCGGAGTTCCTCTCCTCCAGTGGAATACATCGTGTTTAGAAGTTTTGTCTAACTCTCTTTGCATGACTCTGGGCATTGGGGCTTTAAGAATTGGTCAAAGGCTGCTGCTCTGACTACTGCTATTGCCTGTCAGCATCCAGGAAACTGTGGCAGACTGGCATGTCAGCTTACATAGAGTAAACTCCCCAGCTCTTGTTGGCATCGGAGTTCTTGATGCCAACATTTTGACTAGGTCTGATTCTTCATTTTCAAAGACACAGATTACAGTTATGGTGGTTGCTCCTCCTACATCTTTCCTAAGGTTGTACTCAAGGTAAAAACTTCTAGGTAAGAATGTGGGTTCCAGAGCTAGTCTGCCCACATCAGATTTTTGTTCTCCATTAACAAGTTTATTTATCTTGGAAAAGTTATATAATATTCCTTTTCCTCAGTTTTGTTGTTTAAAAAGGGGGCTATAATAATTTTCTTCACATTGTTATGTGATAATCAAATACAGATTTGTTAGAATAGTTTCTGGCCCATAATAAGTGCTATCTAATTGTTACCTTTCTATAGGTAACCAATATTTTGAATTTGATCTTTCATGCATGTTTTATATATTGCTAATTATGTACGTAATCATAAAATAAACAGCACTGTATTGTCTATTTTCAAAGTTTGTAAAGTTTCGTTCTGTATATAATTTATATAAATGGCCATCATTCTCTAAATTTTTATTAAGCATTATGTTTTTGAGATTTATGTAGGTTCATAAATGTTATTTAGTTTATTCATTTAGTTGCTGTGCAGTATAGTATTATATTTGATGAATATAATACAATTTATTCAGTTTTATATTGGAGAACATTTAAATTGAAGACAATTTTTTGATATTAGAAACTATATTGCAGGCAAATTGTTGCACTTGTTTCTTCATATGAGATTACTTCGAAAAGTTCATGGAAAGATTTGTAATATCTTTCCATTCTATTTTTCCATGAACTTTTTGAAGCACCCTTGTGTGTAGGGTTGAGAATTCTCTAAGACATGAATTTGGCCACAAAATTGCTGAAGTATATGTGTGTAAACATCTTTGACATTGCTAGATACTGACAAATTGTTCTTGTGCTATATACAATATGCTAAGCAAACAACCATAGTCAATGTATTTTCCTTTTACTCGATTTCATAATAGAGGCTAAGAAAAACAAATGTTTGTTTTTCTAGCATTACAGCTAAGCAAGATTATATGAAATGCTTATAGCCACTAAAATGTAAGAGAGTCTATAGGGGCTTCTTAAACATTTTTTTTTTTTTTTTTTTTTTTTTTGTAGTGAGAAAGATAGGAGTAGTTGGTAGCACCTCCTTTCTTGGTGTTGCCTGATCTTGCAGACCCATCTTTATGCTCTTAAGACACTGAACATGAGGACAAAAAGCCAACATGCTACATGTGATGAAATGGAAAGATAGAAAAGGATTGATTCTTAAAGGTATCTTTGAACAGTTGGACTAACTCTTTAATAGCTACCTAATGAGCTTCTTGTGGTATAAGAAAGAATAAATCTCCTTCCTCACAAGTTTTTATTTTAAAAAAGTCAAATCTATTGAAAAGTGAAAAGAATAATGTATATACAAAAACATGTATATAATCACATATCGTGGCTAAAACCTAGATACATAATTTTTTTTTCAATTTTGCCAAATGTGCTTGCTATCTCACTCATGTTCTGTCTGCACATGTGCTTTTGCATGCACACACACACGTGAACATGCTTATTATTATTATGGAATATTTGAAAATAAATTTCAGATATTATGACCCTTTACTCCTAGCACTTCTGTATTTATTTTCAAGAAATATGGACATTTCTTGAATGACCACAACATTGTTACAATACCTGAACAATTTAATTTTACTGAGTAGCATTATCTAATGCATTGGCTATATTCAAATTTCTCCAGTTTATCTCCAAAAATCCTTTATTACTATTTTTTCAAGTATTTAATGAAAGGACATTGATTGCATTTGGTTGGCCTGTTCCTTCAGTCTCTTTAAATCTAGAACAGTCCTCATACTTTAAAAAAAATTTCATAATATGATCATTTTGAGCATGTTTGTCAAGTTACCTTTGAAAATGTCACAAAATCTGCCTTTGTCATATTACTTATTTTGGTTAGATTCATATTAAATATATTTGGCGAGAATACTATATGGGAGATGTGTACTTCCCATTGTGTTGCATCAGAAGCATGTGTCTATTTGTTCTGCTAGAGGAAATGTTAAGTTTATTCAATTGGTCAAAATATCAGATATGTTTTTTTCAGTTTTTAATATATTACCTACAAAGTGATATTTTATTACCATGTAAATATTCTCATCCCTAATCATTATTTAAGTTTATTGAGATATAATTCACACATCATAAAATTCATCTAAGTATATAGTTTGATAGTTTTTACAATATTCATAGATATGTGCATTGATGACCATAGTCAACTTTAAAATATTTTTATCACCTTGAAAAAAAACCATACCTTTTAGCTGCCACTCTCAATTTCCCCCTGCCCCTTATCAAGATTCAACCATGTTGTAGCATGTAACAGTGTTACATGTTGTAGCACGTAACATTCCTATTTATGGCTGACTAATGTTACATTGTTTGAGCATACCACATATTTTTTGTCACTTGTCCATTGATAGACATTTGGGTTGTTTCTACTTTTTGACTGTTGTGAATAATTCTGCTATAAACATTCTTGTACAAGTTTCCGTGTGGACATAATGTTTTCATTTCTCTTGGGTGTACACCTAGGAGTAGAATTGCTAGGTCATATGTTAATGCTGCGTTTACCTTTTTTGAGCAACTGCCGGATTGTTTTTTCACAGCAGCTGTGAAATGGACATTTCTACAGCAGTGGATGAGAGTTCCAATTTTTCCACATTTTTGACAAGACTTATTTTCCTTTTTTGTTGTTGTTATTGCCATCCCAGTGGGTATGAAGTGATATCACATTGTGGTTTTTATTTGATTTGCCTTTCCCTGATCATTAATGATTTTGAGAATCTTTTCATGGATTCATAGGTCATTTGTGGATCTTCCTAGGAGAAATGTCTATTCAGATCCTTTGTACATTTTAAAAATTAGGTTATTTGTCTTTTTATTATTGAGTTGTAAAACTATATATTCTGGATGCAATTCTCTTATCATGTATATAATTTGTAATTATTTCATTTTGTGTTTGTCTTTTCTATTTCTTGATGGTGTCCTTTGAAGTACAAAAGTTTTAATTTTGATAAAATCCAAATGATCTATTTTTTTTGTTGTTGTTACTCATGCTTTTTGTGCTATATTTAAGAATTTACTCCTAAATCAAACATCGTAAAGATTTATCCCTGTGTTGTTGCTTAAGGCTTTTATAGATTTGGCTCTTACATTTGGGTATTTGATATTTTGAGTTAATTTTTTTATGTTGAGGGCTTAACATATTTTTTTATGTGACCGTTCAGTTGTCACAGCACCACTCACTGAAAAGCCTCTTCTTTCCTCCTTAAATGGTGTAGACATGCTTCTAAACATTAGTTGACCATAGACACATGGTTTTATTTCTGCACTCTCAATTCTATTCTGTTGATTTATATGTTTATACTTATGACACTACCACACTGCCTTGATTATTGTTGCTTTGTAGCAAGTTTTGAAATGGGGAAGTGTGAGTCTTTGTTCTTCTTTTACAAAATTATTTTGGCTATTCTGGGTTTCTTGCCATTCCATATGAATTTAGAATCAACTTATCAATTTCTACAAAGTCATCTAGAATTCTTATTGGAATCTTAGATAAACTTTATGAGGGTATTCATCTTAACAATAATAAGTCTTCTAATCCATGAACCTAGGATGTCTTGCTATTGAATTAGATTTTCCTTAATTTCTTTCACAATGTTTTTAGTTTGCAGAATGAAAGTTTTTCACATTTAAAAATATTACTTTCAAGAATTTTATTGTTTTTGAATTTTATTGTTATTGTAGGTAAAATTGTTTTCTTAATTTCATTTTTGGGTTGTTCATTGCAAGTGTATAAAAACACAATTGATTTTTGTATACTGATCTTGTATCCTGCAACCTCATTTACCTCATTCATTCTTTTTGTTTGTTTGTTCTGTTTTCGGCAGCTGGCCTGTATAGGGATCCCGACCCTTGAACCAAGGTATTATAACACTGCACTGTAACCAGCTGAGCTAACCAGGCAACTCTACCTTATTCATTTTAATAGTTGTTTCATGGCTTCATTAGGATATGCTATATACAAGATAATATCATCTGTAAACACAGATAATTTTCTTTCTTTCATTCCAGTCTGTGTATCTTTTCTTTTATTTCTTATCCAACTGCCCTGACCAGAACGTCCAGTGCAATATAAAATAGAAGTGATGAGTTCAAAATCCTTGTCTTTTTCCTGATTTTAGGAAAAAAACAGCCAGTCTTTTAATATTAAATATGATCTTAACTGTGGGTTTTTTATAAATCCACTCTCTCAGGTTAAGGAAGTTTCCTTCTATTTCTAGGTTGTTGAGTGTTTTTATCAGAATATGGGGGTGAATTTTGTCAAATGTTTTTCTACATCTCTTGAGATAAACATGTATTTTTTGTTTTTGTTCTATTAGTATAATGTATTACATTAATTGATATTTGAATGTTAAGTTTTAGTGTGTTGTGTTCTATTTTTACTTATCTTTAAAGTGTTTTCAGAATTCCCTCTTTTTAATTTTTTTACCCTTTGGTTACTTAGAAATGTATTATATAATTATATTTGTGAGTTTGTCAAATTGTTTTTTGGTTATTGATTTCTCATTTCACTTCAATGTTTGAAGAATATGCTTCATATTACTATTTCCACTCTTTTAAATTTATTGAGGTTTGCTTAATGGGCTAGCATATGGTCTATCCTGGAAGATGCTCCATATGCACTAAAGAAAAATATATGTTTATATTTTGTTGAGGTTGGAGGTAGTATGTTATAGACATGTTAGGGCTAGTTTGCTTAAGGTTTCTATTTCCTTGTTAATCTTTTGCCTAGTTGTTCTATTCATTATTGAAAGTGGGACATTGAAGTCTCTATTCTTGTTAAATTGTTTCACTCTTTATATTTGTCAGTTTTGCTTCATGTATTTTGGTACTCTCTCATCAAGTGTATATATGTTTATAACTGTTTTATTTGTCTGATATTTATCATTATAAAATATCTCTTTACCTAATAGTGTTTTTTATTTTAAATTTTATCTTGTGTAATATTAGTGTGGAGATATAGTTTCCTGTCGTTTCTGTTTGCACAATACATATTTTTTCCATTTATTTTCAATTTATTTGGATCTTTGAATCTAAAGTGTCTCTTCTGAAGAAAACATATAGTTGGATTTTGTTTTAGTTCAGTCTGACAATCTCTGCCTTCTGATTGATTTGTCTAACCCATTCACATTTAATGTTATTATTGATATATTTGGATCTATATTTGACATTTCAATTTTGCTTTTCTATGTGTTTCATATCTTTTTCATACCTCTATTTGTTCTTACTGCTTCCTTTTGCATTAAGTAAATATTTATAGCATTTAAATATCTTTGACAATTTTTTCTTCTTTTTTTTTTTAGTGGTACTCTAAGGCTTATCGATATATTAACTTATCTGTATCAAATTTAAATTTATACTGAATTCTGGTAATATATAGAAACCACTACTATATAGCTATATTTTCTTTTCCCATTATTTTATATTATAGAAATGCACATTACATTTAATAAATGCAACAAGTTAAATGCATTTAATAAATGTGATACATATTAATACACTTAGTAATGCATTAATATTTAGTAAATGTAATACATATTAATACATTTAATAAATGTAATAAATTTAATAATGTCATAAACTCAAAAAAAACATTTTTATAATTGTTACTTTACCATCTATAACCATTTCCTTAGCTCAACACAGCTTTACTTCCACACACCTTCTTTTACCTGTTTTTTGCAAATATAATATATGATAAATACACTACACTACTAAATACACTATTTTTGTATGTTGTAAGTTAAATAACCATTGTATACATATTTTTTTACAATTGTTTTCTAAATCAGTTAAGAGAAGAAAGGGAAAAAATGTACATTTGTATTTCCTTTTATAATTGCATAATTACCTTTACCATTTGCCTTATTGTGTGTGTGTGTGAATGAATCACCATTTAGTATTACTTGCTTTAGGCCTAAAGAATTTTCCTTAATATTTGTTATAAGGCAGGCCTGCTAGCAACAATATTTCTTAATTTTTATTTATCTTGAGTGTCTTTTTCACCTTCTTTTTTTAAAAATAGCTTTGTTGGGTATAGGAGTTTGGGTAGACAGTCTTTTTTATTTTTATTTTTTCTCTGAGCCTTTTGAAAATGTCACTCAACTGCTTTCTAGTATTTATTGTTTCTGCTGAGAATTTAATCTGTTAATCTTATTGTGATTCCATTGCAAATGATGAATCATTTCTTCTATTGCTATTTTCAAGATTTTCTCCTTGTCTTTCAGAATTTTTACTATTATGTGTCTGTCTGTAGTTTTCTTTTATTTATCATATTTGGAGTTTGTTGAGATTTCTGGATGTGTAGGTTAGTATATTTCAATAAACTTGGCACATTTTCAGTAATTATTTTTTAAATATGTTTTCTGTTAACTTTTGTTGTTGCCTCTCCTGGCAATCTCATTACACATATGTTGTGCACTTAATGGTATCCACATTTCTCTAAGGTTCTGCTCATTTTTATTTATTCTTTTTTTCTCCTTGTTCTCAGATTATATAATCGCTACAGATCTATCTTCAAGTTCACTAATTCCTTCTTCTGACAGATCAAATCCAATGTTGAGCTCCTCTAGTTGTCATACCTTTCTTTGCTTCTTTAGTCATGGTTTCCTTTACTTTTTAAACATATTTATAATTGATTGAAGTTTTTTATGATAAATCCAATATCTGGTTGCTATTGTAGGCAGTTTCTGTTGCCTGATTTTTAGACATTTTTCTAGTGCTTGGTCCACACTTTTTTGCATCTTTGCATGTCTCATTATTTTTTGTTGGAAATGGACATTTCAGATAATGTATTGTAGCACTGTGGGCATTGCTTCCTCCTCTCCAGAACACAGAATTGTTATTTGCTTGTTTATTTATTAAATAACTGGCTGGGTTATTTTAGTAAAGTCTATTTTTATCTCCCCCAACCCCCCACAGTATTAACCCTCTGATGTGGCACCTCAGGCAGGCACAGCTTTTAGTATACCCAGTCACCCTGGGATAACAGTGGGTTTTGGCAGTGCTCTCTTCATCTCTTTTCCTGTTAGCCTCCACTAATTGCTGAATAACTGTTCTGTCGTTTTCAACAATGTCCTGGGGCATAAACTGCTCAACAAATTACTCCAGTCAAATTTGGATTCCCTTGAAGGAATAGCTCCAGGTGTTGGTGTTTTGTTTTGTTTTTAATTTTTAAATTGACACATAATAATTGTACGTATTTATGGGGTCAGTGTTTGATATTCTGACTTAAGAAAGGCTCCTTCCATATATCTTCTCCCTTCTTTCTTGAAACTAGTTTACCTACACTTTAGCCTGTATCTTCACGGAATCCATGCATTTCCTCACAATTTCTCACTACCACAATCTGCACTGTTTTTAAGAGCACCCTTAATTTGAACTTCTCCACATTTTGGTGCAAATGACTTCAGTTCCATTCAGAAAAGATCAAGAGCCTTATGTTTTAAAGCCTGATATTTCTCCCAGGCAAATTCTCTGAAACAGATCTCTAAATCTGGATGTGGGGACAATGGCATATTTCTCTCTAAGTGACTTTTCTGCTTTAGAAGACAAGCACTCAGTGGAGCATGGGGACAGTAGCCTGGGTTCTTCTGGATTTATTTCTACTGGTGTGGAAACACTCCTCTATGAGCTAGTGCAAGGGCAATTGGAATCCACATATTCTCAGCAGTCCTGTGCCCAAGGTAAAGCCTGTAATTTGTGAGTGGGGGTTAGGTAGAGAAGGGAGTTCCCACCTTTCAACTGCAGTTGGCAGAACTTAACCTCAACAATAGATAGCTGGGAGCACAATGAGAAATGCTAAAGTCTTGCTCCTTCTGGAAGACATTCTCTGACTGGAAGCCTGGGAAAGATGAAGCCTTATGTCCTTGCTTGTACCAGTCTAGAATGGAATTTCCATCTTGCTGAGCTGGCATGGGGGTATGAGGAAGCAGTCCTCATTCAAATACCACAGACTCTTACTTTTCTTACTGAATTTTTGCAGATTCTTTTGAATAGATGTTTCTATTGCTGTATGCCCTTAGGACCATTTCCAAAAGCATTTAAATGACTGGTTTTTTAAAATAAATTTTTACCAGTTTTACTGGAAAGTGGTACTGCAGACTTCCTATGCTGTTATGCAAGAAGTTGATCTTCTCAAGTATTTTTCACCAAATGTTTATAGCATCCATTGATAATCCTATATCATTTTGTAATACCACCAGTTCTGTTTTATTTGTTAGTTGGCATCCTTCAGTAAAACAACTTTTTTTTAAACCTCAGTTTTGTGTGTTTTTTGTGTGTCTTGTCACTATGTACTCAAATTCTTTTATCATTCAGTGCAGTATAATCTATTATTGCCATTGTTTTTATGTAATCAAATAGTCCCCGATTGTTTGATAGAAGCCTCTTCACACTAATAACTCTCTCCTTCTGAAATATTCTCCTTAATGTTTGATACATCTTTGCTCTTTGGAAAGATGTTCGAAGTTTTTCTTACACTTTCACTACTGCATACGTGGGATCAGTTATTTTTCCTTTGAGCCTTTGTTACTTTTAGTGGAATACGGCATTTAGCAACCACAGTCTGTATTTTAGGTATGCCCATTGACATTGAAAGATAATTGCTATTAGTACACATTAGTACAGGTCCAATGAGAAACAGACTCCAAGATAGGTTTTGTCAAGACATGAAAGCAAAATTTTAGAGCAAGCATCCATGAAAAGTAACAAGGAAGTCTGGGAGAGAAATCAGATCATAATGTGGTCTGGCACCTTAGAATGAAGAGAAAAAATTAAGAAAGGTTAAATGAAAGGGAGTTATAGACTTCGATGTAGTTCTTAGAAAGTTTGGTAAGGCTGATGTAGAATCTTTGAGTAAATTTATCCATCAGAGGAGTCTCATCTCTTATCACCCAGGAATAGTCTGTATGTTCCTTCCCATGGGCAGCATGTCTATGAAACAAAGTTGTTGAAAGAATGAAAAATACATCAGTTGAGGTCTCTGGGAAATCATATTCCCTGAAGATGGAGATTTGAATGGCATGTTTTAATATTCACCACACAGGTCCTAAAATATCCATAAAATTTAAATGCCTCTTAATTGGGGTTTTGCTATTTAAAGCCAAATACGTTCATAATGTATATATCACTCTAAAGTGATTCCTTTCGTTTTACAGTCTCATTAACAATGAGTAAGTGTTCTTGTGTTTTCAATCCTTGATAATTAGAATTGATCAGAACTAAGTGAAGCTTATTAATCTGTAATTAAGTATCTTATTTTAAATTTATTTTAGAAGTAAAGTTTTATTTTGGAATAATTTTAGATTTAAATAAAAATTATAAAGATAGTACAGGGTGTGTATGTATATATATATATATATAATATGAAATATATACATATACGTATGTATTACCATACATTTATATGCAATAAAGTAATTCATCCCTTCTCATTTCTACAAATTCACCTTATAATTTCTAAATATTGTTGGGACTTCCTTTTCAATAAGACTGCCACAGTCTAAACTGATGCGTGAGTGTCTCTTGAAATCGCACATTGTGATTATTATTAGTAGTAGTAATTATGACCTCATTATACAGCTGTAATGCCTAAATAGATCTTGTTACAGATTTGTTGTAATGATAATTTTACTGCATCTGATATAGTACTGTAAGAGTCACCTCATCTTCAGCACTGATTGAATGTTAGGCAGCAGATTTTAGACTCAAAATATCTATTATATTTCTATGAGTTTAAATTTTTAGTTAGGAAAAAAGACATTAATTCTCCCCCAAACAGTTCATTCTTTGGCATATCTTAAATGTGAAAATATATTTCATCTAATTCTCCTTCATTCGATAAAATTCGTTATCCAATGTCACTCAAAACACTGATAAGTTATTATCTTATTTCTATCGTCTTGAAGAAAACAAACTAATTTGTAATACTGCAAGATTTGAAGTTGATAAACATTTGTCAGCAGCATGAAAAATGAACTGAAATATTACACAATCTTTTCTTGGGGGAGAATGGGTTGGGTCAGAATCATATTTAATTCTGAAAAGGTGCTATACCCAGAAGACAGAATTGCATCAAAATTGGAAGTAGAGTGATGATATTTCCATCTAGAGGATACAATCAATATTCTTTTCTTTACTCTTCATTGTTGCATCTCGTCCATCGGTATTTTTCTTTTATGATTTGTGGACTCTTTGATTTTACTCCATCTTTCCCACCATATTTTTAATTCACTCATTTAAAAAAATAAATCCTCTCCTTATTCTGTTCTCTTCTCTGCCACCATTAATATGTCATCTTCTTTCCCTATAATTCTAGGACAGTAGAAGACAGTAGTGGATATTATTAGTATTGTAAGTGGAAACTGGAATTGCTTCATGACCCAATATCTTGTTAATAAATTAGAAAATTCTAACTTATGTATTATTTCAAATATGATTCCTTACTTCACTCATCCCAGTGTCTTATTTGTGTTACTGTCATAGCTACATAGCTGCTGAAGATATTGCTACTGTAATGAGAATAGTCCCCATCTTTTTACAGTCTGACTTGGAATGAGACAGTGAAAAACGACTCCAAGAATGGCACCTTTCAGAACTTTACTGATCAATTCATGTGATACCACACTGAAAGGTAAGGCCGATTACTTCTGCTTAGCTAATTTCTTTAAGGTTGAATTAGTTACATTAATTTGGGGCTTGGGGCTCTTTGTCCTCAGGGAAAGTCTCAATTAGGAGTGATATATTATACAGCATATATATATATATATATATATATATGGATGTAGAGTTTCTCTTCATTTCCTCAAGAGTTTGAATATATCTGGTGTATATGTATATATCTTTGAGGCAAGTTTATTCAGCTCAAAATGTCCTAATCCATCCTCCTGAATAATTTGTGTTTTTTTTTCCCCCTCTATGTGCTCCTTTCTCTATCAGACTATCAGATTGGGCTAGTTCAGAACTTTTCAAATTCTCTACACTTAAGAGTCCATTTTAATATCACAAAATAATTTTAAATGAGTTCACATGTAAGAGTAATTGGTCTTTTATATTCATTGAATGAAATATTACATAATGACAAAGATATTACAACTATGATAATACTATATTACTGGCATAGGGTAATGGTTTATTAATCAATGTAGCACTGAAACATATTTCAAAGTTACATTGCTACGTGTTTCAAAGTTACATTCTACGGAAAATACTTAGTGCACTGTGCTTATTTGTAAAACTCCCTTCAACAACGCCACAACCTTTCAGGAATCTGAAGTACAGAGACTGCTGATGGAAAAAGCCTGGAGCTAGGAGTTATAATTAAATAGCTAATAATTCTATGCCATGTTTTCTCCTCTGTACAATAGGGAAACTTCTATCTACCTTATAAATTTCATAAAATATAAGGATCACATGAAATAATATATATGCAATAACTTAGAAAACTTTAAAAAATAATGAAAAAGTATGCAAACGTTTCTACTTTTTAAAAATACATCTTATAAAATGTTATGCACAGTGTTGATTGAACTGTTTGAAGTTGATGATAAAAAATGCACTGTGTGATAGCCAGTGTATGGGTGGAACTTTGCTCTTTGAGATGTATTCAGAAGCAGTAAGAGTATGTTCAATATCTGTTTTCTACCTTGAAACTGAGCCAAATGCAAAGATCTTTCTGGAAGTCAATGGGAATTCTGAATGCAAGCCAGAACAAGATGAGAAAAATGAAACAAAATGAGAAACTGGCCTTAAGTCAAGTGTTTAAAAAACGAAAGAAAAACTTTCTTTTATGTTTCACTAATGGTATAGATAATTATATATTATATTTTAGATGGTTTTCAAAGTGCCTTATTCATTCGTTAGTCAGTATACTTTATAACCTTTGAATAAGATTAGAGTATTGAAGGACTTGTCTTTTGAATTCAATTAACTTTAGTGTGGGTAACATAAGTACCACTAAGAGAATTAATCCACTGCTTCCATGGAATTTGTATGGGAGGGAAGAGGAGCATTAATAAAAGGAGGGAATGATCCACATTTCAATTTCTTTCTGCTATTCCAAAATATTTTTTGACAGATATTAGGGGTAATTTTATCTTTCTTACCATCAAACATTCCCTTTCTTACCCTCATTTTTGCTTCTGAAACCTTGAATTTCTCATGTAAGTTTTTAAAAGAGAGACCTAAATTATGTAGTACTAACCATTAAAATCAACATTTTTAGGGTTTGACATATAAGGTGGGAATAATAAAGGAGCACAGACTGATTTCAACTTTCCCCTTATTAGTATCTCTTTAAAACTATTTTTTAAAAACAGTGTAATATTGAAAATATTTCTCTTCATTTCACAATTGTTGGGAGATTCAGATAATACATTCAAAAGAGAGATCTATGTCAAGAATTGTGAAACCTTCTGTATAAATAAGCCAATATTTATTTTTTAAGCAATTTTCAGTAATGCAGGGAAAAGTTTAAATTCTGTATTGACTATTAATAAATCAAATAAATGAAATGAAATTGAAAAGAAAGATAGTTCTCAAGTTTTATATCACGATTTTTCTTATAAAACTAGCATGTGCTCACCATTAAAAGTTTGAAAATAAAAACATGGATAAGATTAAAAAAGAAAGTAACATTTACCCATAGTCTTCATATCCAGAGAGGACTATAGTTAATGTTTTAGTGTATTTCCTTCTGGTATTTCTAAGTGTATTGTTTACATAGTTGAGCGTATACTACATGTATACATTTCTCTTCTGCTCTTTACACTTAATATATTTTTATGGGTTTTAATAAAATTGTACAATTATCTTAAAATCCTTTGGTACATTTTTACTGATACCAGGCATCTATAACAAAAAAACACACATATTTATAGAATAATTCTAATTTGTAAAAGTTTATTCAGACTGATTTCATTTTATATCAGCACAACCTCCTGAAATATGTAAGGCAGGAAACCAGACAAATATGTTTGGATCTAGGTCTCCTAAATCTTTGTTGTGTGCTTTTTTCTCAACATTATGAGATACTTCAGTGGTACTTTAATTATTAAAGCACTTTGGATGGGACCCAGAAGGAACGTGCCTCGTATCGAAATGACAGAATGCCAGAGGTTCAAAGATGGATTCATACTTTTGAATAGAAACAATATAATGAGAAAGGAATTTTTGGCTTCCCATATAATCATTTGTTTCCAAAGTCTATAAATCCTGAGTGTGTTTTGTTCTGTTTTAAAACACTGATCAAATACTAATAAAATGTTTTGAATAACAGCAGCCAAAAAAAGTTATTGACAGTTTTTCAGTGTTGACATCTTTCCAAGCAATTTACTCTCCTTGGCAGAACACAGGAGGCAGTTCTACTTTTTGGTGACTAGCTAATGTTTTAAACATACATCTCAACCTTTTCCTTAATCCAAATGAAGATGGAAATAACTGG
The DNA here is from genome assembly GCF_000696425.1 of Galeopterus variegatus. Taxonomy (NCBI): domain Eukaryota; kingdom Metazoa; phylum Chordata; class Mammalia; order Dermoptera; family Cynocephalidae; genus Galeopterus; species Galeopterus variegatus. The sequence goes on along the minus strand of NW_007727880.1, from coordinate 325,585 downwards.
AATTCTGAAAAAGGGACAGAGTGCAGAAGAGCTAATTAAATCTTGGGTAGAAAGCTCATAAAACTGTTGTTTCAAAGAGAATAAGCAGGTTATCCACATTTAGCACACATTTTCATATTAAAAGAAATCTCTTTAAAGGAACATAACGTCTGTCATAATGCCACAGACTCAGCTAATGTGAACTCCAAGTGCTGAAAATAGTTGGGTCTTATGCAATAAATTTTTATATTATTTTTAAGTAATTAGTTGAAAAAATAATTGCAGTGTGGTAGAATGATCTGTAATCCCTATTTAAAGAAACAAAAACAAACAAACAAAAACTTAGTGATTTGATTGTAAAGACAATTTAGAAGTTAAATTTATTGCTGCATCGTTCCTACCAATCATAGTCCACCTTGCTTAGTCTAGACCAAAGAAACATAAGAATCTCAGCACAGAGTTGCACTGAAAAATAAGAATAATTATTAGGGAACAAAGGGACGTTAGTTTCAAGACAGTGGGGGAAAACATGCAATTTTCCATGTTTAGCAAGTTACATAGAATTATGCCTTTTCCAGAGAGGTATCCCAATGTCTAATACATGTCCGACATATAGTAGACTCTCAATAAATATTTCTGGTTGAATGAATGAAGACATGTGTTCATGCATCAATTCTGCATTCCAAGAATTCTGGGACTCTGAATTGGTAGTGTCTGTTACTCATGATCTTTGTCAGTCATTTCTTTTGTTTGATATTTAGAGAAGAGGCACTAATATTAGAGGATAGCCTAAATCAAGAAAACCAACATAAATGAATCAGAAGAAACTCTTTTGGTAAGAAAATGGAAGCGGAGGTTGGAGTAAGAAAAGGAGTAAAGTAATAAATGTGGTTGCAGTAGGGGAACAATATACAGACAAATTGCTAAGTGAATCCATTGTTTATGTTTATATTTTTCTATTTTTCAAAATCAGTGTGGTTTACCCAAGCTTATCTGTGTGCTAAGACACTGGACAATTCAAAGTACAATATTTTTTTTGTTTAAAGTTTAAAAACTATGCTATCATTTTAATAAGAGGGAACTGTATGTATGCCCAAACAGAATTTATGAGATATTGAATACCAGTGATTTCTTTCAAGATTCTGCTAAAAATATGGATATGAGAAGTAGTGTTTAGGGAAAAGAAAAATATTGCTCATTTCTTGCATCTAACTGCATCCTGATTCTGTGGTTCTTGTTGATGGTGACATTATTTCTATTCCAAACAAGCAAACAAAAAGTACTGCAAATAAAAGTAAGAATTCAACCCTCCTGTCAATATGTACTTTATTGCTTTATTCCTTAGAGAAATCTTTGATATATGAATGCCATTACTTATCTTTTTGTTTTTTAACGTAGCCAAACTTCACTAGCTTTTCTAATAATAAATGTTTCCAAGATTAGTTATATATTTAGCAGTTTATGGAATCATATCATGTCAAGGGAGCTTATCACAATGAGCACTGGAGAGAGCAGACTTTAATATGTGATTCAGTCTGTTTAGTGAAAAACATGATCTGCTCTTTTAAAGTATGGGAATTTAGTAGATAGTTCTACTTCACTGTCTCATATGGAGATAGGTGTCCTTCATATTCTCCAAAGTTTCTGTACTTATTGTGTAGTATGTATCATGATTAGGTTTGTAAAATCTTTAGTAATTCTTAGCCATGTTTATGAAATGGTCCATGACTAACAACTTGCCACATTTTACAAAGTAAATTGCTAAAAATTAATTTAATTATTATGCATTCAAAAATAAAGCATGAGATCGGGTGTTAGGGAGAAGAAAGGCCTTGGTAGAAGAAAATGAGGTAATGTTGCTCTAACAATGGAGTCCTGAACTATCCCCAATACTAAGAATCGCAGATTTTATCTTCTATTCTGATATATCCATTTATATTAAATATCTTTTTTAAAAAGACATCTCAAATCAACAACCTAATTTTACAACATAAAGAACTAAAAAATGAACAAACTAACCCAAAACTAGCAAGAGAAAGGGAATATTACAGAGCAGGTATCAATAAAATAGACAATAGAAAAACAAAAGAAAAAATCAATAAAACCAAAGTTATTTTTTTTTAAAAAGATCAACAAAAATTGACAAATCTTTATCCACATAAACTAAGAAAAAAAGAGAGAAGGTTTAAATTACTAAATTCAGAAATGAAAGTTGGGATATTACAACCTATTCTACAGTGATAAAAAGATTATAAGAGAATACAATTGACAATTATTTGCCAACAAATCTGATAACCTAGGAAAAATATACAAATTCCTAGAAACACAAAATCTACCAAGACTAAATAATGAAGAAATGGAAAATTTGAATACACCTACAACTAGTAAGAGGATTACATCTATAACCAAAAATTTCCTGACAGGGCTCCAGACCTGATGGCTCACTAGTGAATTTTACCAAGCATTAATAAGAGAACTAATACGATCCCTTCCAAATCTTTCCAAAAAATATTAAAGAGGCAGGAACACTTCCTTACTCATTCTATGCGACCATCATTACCCTGATACCAAAGCCAGACACAGACACTACAAGAAAACTACAGACTAATCTCCCTTATGAATATCAATACAAAAATCCTCAGCAAATTACTAGCAAACCAAATTCAGCAGCATAATAAAAGGATTATATAACATGACCAAATGGGGTTTATTCCTGGAATGCAAGGATTGTTCAACATACCAAAATTAATCAATATAATACACTACATTAACAGAATGATAGGGGAAAAATAAACAGTCATCTCAATTGATGCAAAAAAAGCATGTGACAAAATTCAACTCCATATCATAATAAAAAAACAAAAACAAAAACACCCACTAAACTAGGAATAGAAAAAACCATCCCAACATAATAAAAGCCATATGTAAAAACCAACAGCAAACATTATATTCAATGGTGAAAGGCTATTAGATTTGCCTCTAAGATCAGAAAAAAAAAATGAATGCCTTCTTTCAGCACTTCTTTTCTATATAGTACTGTATATTCTAGTCAGAGCAACAGAACAATTAGGCAGGAAATAGAAATAAAAGGCATTTCTAAAAGAATAAAATACTTCAGAATTAATTCATTGTACAAGGTAAACGACTTGTACAATGAAAACTACAAAACAGAGCTGAAAGGCATTTTAAAAAGACATATATAAATGTAATTAAACATTCTATGCTCATGGATTAGAAGACTCAATATTGTTAAAATGTCAATACTACTGTATTAGTCCATTTCTGTTGCTTATAAAATACTTTGAACTGGGTGATGTATAAGAAAACAAAGTTTATGCTTACAGTTTGGAGGCTGGGAAGTCCAGGCAACACATCTGGTGAAGGCCTTGGTGGTGACAGTGACAAAGGGGTCTCACATGGCAGAAATGGTGGAGAAGAGAGAGACTAACCTCTCATGTGCCCTTTTTTTAAAGCCCTCAGAGTTGTGCCCCTAACCACCATTATTAATCCATTCACTATGTCATGGTCCTACAATCTAATCACCTCTTCAAGTCTACACCTTTAAATCACCATAATAGGATTTCCCACTCTCAGCAGTTTCAGTGGAAATTAAGCTTCTAATATATGAAATTTTGGTGACACAATTCAATCAATCCACAGCAACTACCTAAAGAGATCTGAAGATTCAACATAATTCCTATCAAAATCCCAGAGATTTTTTTTTTTTCAAAAATAGAAAAGTCCATCCTAAAATTCATATGGAATCTCAAGAGACTCCAATTAGCCAAAACAATCTTGAAAAAGAACAAAGATGAAGGACTTACACCTTCTGATTCCAAAACTTACTACAAAGCTGCAGTGAGCAAAACAGTATGGTACTGGCATAAAGACAGATATATAGACCAATGAAATGGAACAGAGATACCAGAAATAAACCCTCACATGTATAGTCAAATATTTCTTAACAAGAAAGCCAAGACCAATCACTGGGGTAAAGACAACTTGTTCAAGAAGTGGTCCCAGGAAAACTGGATATCCACATGTGCAAGAATGAAGTTGGACCCTTATCTAATACAATATATAAAAATTAACTCAAATGGATCAAATACCTAAATGTAAGACCTAAAACAATAAAACGCTTGAAAGGGCAAAAGCTTCATGGAATGGATTGGGCAATGATTTCTTAGCTATGATACTTAAGGCAGAGGCAAACAAAAATAGAAAAAAGAGAAATTGAACTTCATGAAAATAAAATTTTAAAAGGTTATCAAAAACACACTCTTAGCAGAATAAAAAGCCACACACAGAATGAGAAAATATTACCAAATCGTATATGTGATAAGGGGTTAGTAACCAGATTACCTAGGGAATAACTAAAAGTCAATGACAAAAAACCGAATGGTCCAGTTCAAAAATAGGCAAAAGACGTAAGTAGACATTTCTCCAACGAAGATATACAAATGGCTAATAAACACATGAAAAGATGCTCAACATCACTAATCATTAGGAACAAGGATGTGGAGAAATTGTAAACCTTGCGCACTGTGGATGGGAATGTAAAATGGTACAACTGCTGTGGAAAAGAGTGTGGCAGCTCCACAAAAAGATTGAAAATAGAATTACCACATGATCCAGCACCTCCACTTTTGGTTATATACTTTAAAAAAAAAGGAAAGCAAGTTAGTCTGAGGGTTGTGGGTTATTGTTAAGCTGATTCACATTGTCTACCCCCCACAAATCATACTTGACTATTAAAAAAAAAATTGATAGCAGGGTCTGCACAGTCATAGCAGTATTATTAACGACGATGAACAATAGCCACAATGTGGAACCAATCAAAGTTCCATTGACAGATGAACGGACAGACAAATGTGGTATATACACACAGTGGAATATTTTTCATCCTTAAAATGGTGAAAAATTTTGCTAGATGCTACAACATGGATGAATCTTGAGGACATTATGCTAAGTGAAAATAAGCCAGTCACACACACACACACAAAACTTATATGATTCCACTTATATGAGATGCTTGGAATATTCAAAGTCTTGGAGACAGAATGTAGAGTGGTGGTTATGAGAGGCTGGGTGGAGGCAAAACTGGGGAGTTACTGTTTAATGAGTAAGAGTTTCAGTCGTACAACATGAAAAGAGTTATGGAGATAGATGGTGGTGATGGTTGCACTGCAGCGTGAATGTATTTAATACCACTGAACTGTACACTTAAAAATGGCTAAGATGGTAAACTTTGTTATATACATTTTACCATAACAATAAAAATTTTAAAAAATAGGTCTTAAACTACATATTAAAATTTTAAACATTTGGTGTATGTTGGTTTTATTAAAAATAAACTATCTTTCCTTAAGAATTTGTTATCTAGATATTTGATGCATAGCACATTAGGAGAGATTCATGGGACATTTAAATTTTCAAGTAAAATCTATCTAAGCTATTTAGTCTGTACAGTATAGACACAGTATTGTTACAATATTACAGTTATTACAATGTTAACTCAATATTAACTATTGTAAGTCCATCTGTGAGTCAATAACAAAATATTAAGGTTATAATCATATTCCTTTAAAATTTTTGCTTTTATCAATTATCTTCCATTGACTTTTTTTTTTTAATTAGAATGGGAATTTGTACTGAGAAGTTCACAAATTTTTATCTTTTTTTCTTTCTATCCAATTTCCCAGGTGTTTATATCCTTAAGTAATGTTCTTCTCACAATAACTTAGGTTTATTTCAACTTCCTGTCTCATATCATAATATCCTGTTCAACTCCTCTCTTTTTATTGTTGATACTGTATCAGACACGTTCCTCAAGATGCATCTTTGCCTTTGTTATTCTCCACATCTTTCTCCAGATCCATATCCCTTTCCATTCTTAAATTCAGGATATGATTTCAGTTTATTCCTGTTGCTGTTTGATTCCATTTGCTGATGCTAAACAAAATACTTTTGGCAAATATTTTACCTTCAAACTCATTAAGATGGATTCTCTGGGCCTGAAAAAATAACACATGTACCTCAAGTACATTTTAAAAAGAGGATATATTGGGAATAGACCACCCAGTGAACTTGAGAAATAACACGAATTCTGCCTTCAGTTCAGTAGCTTCTAACTCTACATTGTCCAATAAGGGTAACAAATAGCCAAATGTGGCAATGGAGAACTTGAAATTAAAAAATAAAATAAAATGAAAAAAATAAAATCTAAATACGTTGAAGGATTTTCAATAAAAACTTGCATCAATAAGAATAAAAAGAAGATGTGCTGGATGTATAAAATGAACACTGGATTTTAAAGACTTAGGTGAGAAAAAAGAATATGAAATATCTTAATAACTTTTTTATTGAGTATATGTTTAATTAAAAATACTTTTGATACATTGGATTAAGTAACAATACTATTTAATTTTTTTTTTTACCTTTTTCATTTTGACTTTTTAAAGATGGTTACTAGAAATATAAAGCTACATATGTGGCTCGCATTAAATTTCTTTCAGACAGTTCTCTCCTGGAAGAATAAACCTCAGGCCTTGTTTTTAAAGAAAATGTTTACTTTTATAAAGTAAGCATTTGGAATAATAAAAAAATTTAATAACAATCACAGAATATTTTCAGTATTATATATTCTGCATATTTTATTGTTAAATGTAAAATTCCAGAAGTTATTCTGCTAATATAAAACCCTTCTCTTCACGATTTTCCTAACTTTTAGTTATTAAAATTTTTTCTGACGGAAGACATAACCTTTGTTAACAAATATGTACATGGAAACACTAAATAAATTCAGAAAAGAAGAAGATATAGTCAATAAATTGAAAGGGTGATAATTACATGTGTGTATGCTGCACTTTACAAAGCACGGTGTTATGCACTATCCAACAGAAGTTTTATAGTGATCCAAAAAGTAAGCTAAATTATAAAAAAGGACAAAATGCTTCTGTGTTCTGTGTGTGTGTGTATGTGTGTGTGTTTGTGTATGTATACGGCCAGGTGACTACTAATATTTTAAAGTCATAAACATAATATAAAGTTAAAAGGGAAGGGGGGTTATTCTGGAATACAATTTTCCTTTGCTTTCTCACATTTCTGCATATCTTGTGAGCAGAGGCACTACTATTTTTTCCCTCAGATTATCTTTTCAAGAAAAAAGACTTTCGAAAAAAGAATAGTGTATTTCTCTGGAGCAGGGGTATGTTTATTTACTGTGCAGGTTGATAAAGATAATATTTGGAAATTTTCCCACATGTTTTCTTGTAGCCCATTTCATTATATTTACATGTATATTATGTTACATTATTAAAGATTGGGGTTTTTAAAATGTGGGTGACATGGCTTTCACACAAACCCATTTTGTGTTCAGTATCCACATCAGCTGTTTCACATTGCCCGTGGGACCTGAAGGGCAAGAACTGGTGCAGTGTGACACTAGTGCTGTTTACTGTGCCATGAGTAACAAAGTATTTTGTCTCTGATCTAGGATTCTCCTGTTTTCTGCCATCATCCATTATACTGTGGCAGGCTAACTTGTGACCTTGTTAGTCTATAAGTAGGGTAAATTCCAAGTCCCCACAAAACTCTTGGCAGGGTCTTGAAAATGAATATGTTCAACAGTAAAAGTTAGGAATAGTTTTTAAGCTCAGAAGAGAATAATAGAATGAGCAAAAAGTAAGGAAGAAAGGAATAATTGGGGATAAGGCACTAAATGAGAAACGGATAACCATATAATTTTTGATATAAAGATTATATATATATATATGCAAGAAATAGTTTTACTCAATTTGAGCATTACTTTATTTTTACAATTTATTTCATTCAAAAAATATTTCTGCTTTAAAAAAAAGCTCATTACCTCCTCAAATAGAAGGAAAGTTATTGTTCTAATTCCAGCGACAGACATAGTGTTGATACAAAGCACACTATACAAATAAAAAAGGAGAAAGTCATTATTATTTTAAAATTACCTTTAGGTAAAAATAAAGAGAAAAGGTGATGCTGGCTAGTGTATATGTGTGTGTGTGCATTAATATATATATGAGTATGAACATATGTATATATAAATTATTTAACTTGCTTTTAAAAGGCTGTGGTGTCCTAGTGTCTTGCTCAATTTTCTTTTTTTCTTAAGGAAAAATGTCATTTTAGTTTTCTATAGAAAGAACAATCATTATGATTAAAAAAATTTTATCCTAGAAAATTAATTTCGTACTGTCACTTTGTATGAAGCATTGAGTGAAATCTTCATGATTTTGTTTTATGAATGGAAATAAAATGACTGAGAAAACTGCAAATAATAGAAATAATAGTTTTATGCTGATTATTTTAGTTAGAAGTCACATTTATACACATTTTAATACAAATATTTTGTTTCATTCTCTCATATATGTATATGAAATTATATATATATAATCTGTCCTCTATAACATTTTCTTGGTTAAGTGATTTACACAGAAAGTTTACAAATTTCAACTACGTTATTGAAAATGAAGATTACTATTTTCATAAAAATAAGATTACTATTTTCATAAAAATAAAATAAATGACATATGGAATTAAATAATCTGTTGAGGATTACAAGCAGACCCAGAAGTAGATATTTTATATAGATAGAAATTATGTAGTTTAGAAAATTGGTAATGGTAATTTAGGATTTACTCTCACTTTCAATTAAGCCTGTGTACCCATATTATTAAAATATACATATCCCTTGAGTACTTTGCATGATCAGTATTTGGTGTCCTTGACCTACCCCAAATGAAATACTGCATTTTTATCATTAATAATTTTTGTAAAAATAAAGTTTATTTTATACCTTCAAATCATCTGTATTCTCTAAAATATCTTTTATATATAAAGAATATGAATAAGTATGTCATTCTAGACATAAGGAGCTGATATATAAGCCTGATTTTAAGGCAAACAATTTAGGTTACACTTTGGCTATCGAATGTTAGGTTAGTAAGAACAAGAAAACATATATCCAAACAGAGAATAGGAAGAAACTTGTCCAACACAACAGTAAACCACATATAAGTATGACAATAACTCCCGGCATACCTAGAATTTTAGTTTGAGTTAAAAAATTATTATTCTCTTTTCCATGAACTCTTAAAAATTATGCTCTTGCTGCTAATACTCTCTTCTTAGTGTGAAAGAGAGTGAGACATACATGTCTGTCAGTCAGCAGATTTAGAGTTAAGAAATAAATACTGTTTTATTTTTCTTTGCCTGCCTTAACAAAATACCATAGACTGGGTGGCTTAACAACAGCAATTTATTTTCTCACAGTTCTGGAGGCTGGAAGTCCCAGATCAAGAAGCTGCCTGATTTGGTTCCCAGTGGGGGCTGTCTTCCTGACTTGTGGATGGCTGCCTTCTCGCTGTGTCCTCACATAGCTTCTGTGCATGTGCAGAGAAAGAGAGAGAGAGAGAGAAAGGGGTCTTCAGAAAGTTTATGAAAATATTCCAATTATCTTTTAATTCTATTTTTCTATGAGATTTTTGAAGTATCCTCATATCTCTTTACTTCCCTTTCTCACGAAGCCACTTGTCCTATCTGACTACTACCCCAGTCTTAATGACTTCATTTAGCCTTAATTACCTCCTATAGACTCTATCTCAAAAATGCAGTTACATTTGGGGCTTAGGGCTTCATATGAATTTGGGGGGTACATAACTTAGTCCATAACACATACAAGCACCCTACATTCATTCATGTCATTAAGTAATAATAGATTTCTTGATTATTTCATTGAGAGAATACTCTTAATGTAGGTTTTTCACTTGCTTAATTTCTGGAATGCATCAACATTGCATACCTTGGCACCTGCCCCACTTTAATTTGAACAATTCAGCTTTTCTGAAAAGAATTAAGCAATTTTTAATATTTATTTGTTTGTTTATTTACTTCTCGGTGCCAGATGTTTATTTCCCTCACATGTGGAACGGCTCACATACACAACACACAGGCATCCGCACCGTGGGACAGGGTAGTGCCGGCCTCTGAGGGGGAGCTCTTGGCCTCATGGTGTGAGAAGCGAGAGGAGGATGGTTTCTTTTTCCTGCCCTCACTGGGGCCTGAGTGGACCCATGAGCAATTTCCACCCCTTCTGCCTCTCAGCCAAGGAGAAGCCACCTTGGAGACATGTTCAGTTCCAACCAACATAGTAAGTGCAGAAGGTATTGGCCTGGTCCCAGCCATTACAGGGGGAAGGTGTAAATGGTAAAAGAAGGTACAGTTTGGATTAGGCCACAGAGGGGGCAGGTGACACCATCAGAAGCATGTGCAGGATAGGGGCAGTTCTTGGGCTTCTGGGCTACCTAGTCCCTGGCTTAGCAGGAAGGGTAGGTGAGATGGACAGGGTTTATTCTTTGGCATTGATGATATCTATGTATTCAGGCTTGAGGAACGCACCACCCACCAGGAAGCTGTCCGCATCAGGCTGGCTCGCCAGCTCCTTGCAGGTGGCCCCAGTCACAAAACCTCCATAAATGATGTGAGTGCTCTGAGCTACTTCATGAGAAACATTTTACTTAAGCCATCCCCAGAGCTTCTCATGTACTTCCTGGGCCTGTTGAGGTGTTGCAGTCTTGCCAGTACCAATGACCCACACAGGCTCATAGGCCAGGGGAACCTTGTTCTAGTCCTTCACATTATCTGCAATGACCTTGGTTTGCTCAAAAACAACCTTCTCAGTGATGCCAGCTTCTCTCTCATCTAGCTTCTCTCCATTGCAGGCAATTACTCTAAGTCCCTCTGCCAGGGCATGGGCCACTTTCTGCCCAATCAGCTGATCTGACTCCCCAAAGACATGCTTTCTCTCTGAGTGTCCCAGGACTACCCACGTGGCTCCACAGTCTTTGATCATGCCAGGGCTGATTTCCCCAGTAAAGGCCCCATTAGTGACTTTCTAGCAGTTCTGGGCAGCCACAGCAATCTTGAGATTTAGTTTCTGGTGAGCAAAGTCCATGTAGACAGTTGGGGTGTGCACGGACCACCTCGGTGTTGGCCCACACCTTGGCCACGTTCAGAGTGCTGATGAGTTCTCCGAGAGACATCTTCTGTCCATTCATCTTCCAGTTCCCCCCGACGAAGAACTTCCTGGAGGGCGCCATGGCACTGCGAGTCTGGCACAGCTTTAAGTGTTTAAAGTACCTGATCCTGATGCTTCAAGGAGAAGACTTTATGCTGGAGTAGCAGGAACATGGATTGTCTCTGCAATTGTTTTGCCTGTGGAATAAATATCTTCATCTTAGACAGTTTAATAAGCAAGAAGTTTCTTTAAAGCCAGTGCTTCTACTATAGTACCTGTATATTACCTTCCATTTTTCTCTGTTCCGTTCTTCCAGTTAAAAGTATTGATTATGCTGGTAATACTTCTTGCAGACCATCTCAAAGGCATATCCATGTTTTCTACAAAATACCCAGGTAAGCACTGGCATTCAATGATTTTTTTTTTCAGTTAGCCAGAGACACCAAACTGAGTACGATTTTCTCAGCCTTGCAGAAAAGATCGAAAGCACGAGAACAATGAGAACTTTCAATTAATTTTTAGACCTTTCCATGTTTAATAAAATAAATGTGTAATTTTAATAAAATAACTGTACAGTGAAATTATGTCTTTTTTAGAAAGAAGACTTTCTCTGATTCAAAATAATAATAATAATAGTAGTAGTAGTAGTAGTAATGCCCTTTCCCACAAGTACAGAAGCAAGATCTTATATGAAAATAAAAGCTTCCAAGGAATTTACCAAAATCTCATGTAGGACTTTGGACTGCCACAGAGAGAGGTAATGACTGGAAAGAGGTTTGTAGAATAAGTCAATTTTACTTGGATTTTAAGTGGCTGGGAGATCTCTAGCTGACACTTAGACTCTTTAAATATAACCAACCACCTACTATTCTCTGCTGTGTGGATAATAGAAGTACACAATACTTTGTAATATTTTAGTACAAATTTTTATCAAAAACAAAGACAGATCATGCTTTGTATGTTCTCTCCAGCTGGAACTATATGTAACAAAACTTCCCCTAGATTAAAGGATAAACTGCTTTTCCTGCCTGGGAGGCTGCCATCATCCATTACAACTCAATGGAAGAGAACAGTCAGTTTGTCTTACTTGTATTCTGAATTTATAAAACTTTCTTTTGTATTTTTTAAAAACCAGCTTTCCATAATGCACTTAACTGACACTGACTATATAATAGTGGCTCTCAACACTTTTTATCTCTCCACCTGAACACAAGTGATGTATAACACATTTGTAAAAGTAATTCATTATGCTTGATTCTAAACATTTGGAACATCATTTCAGAGTTAGGAGACGGAGTTTTGAGGATATATACCTGAGGTTTTGGGTCCCGTGGAGATGATTTTGCTTACTTTAAAAAAATTTCTTTATTTCCAAAACTTGCTGTTCTTCAGGATAACTAAGTATTAATCATTATTTACCAGATTGAAAATTTGGCTTCGGTGCTATAGGTAAAAACAATTCTCTTTTAAGTTAAAATCAAGCAGTTTTCCCTGCCTCTGAGGTCAGACATGTCTACTCAGTCTTCAAGACTCGGTGCACTGTCAGTGCTGATAACAAAGTTTTGGCTAACTTCTCTGTATAGATTAGTAAATTTTTCTCTCTTATGCCCCTATTTCAAGTCAGGAGCTGTGTAGGGTAGAGATTTTACCTAACATTAGGCTGACGAGTTAGCCTGTCCTGGTTTCATAAATTATGACAGAAAACACAAGACTTGTGGGTCCAAGATAAAAGAGTATTTCTTACTCACAGCAATCACAATAGAGTCACATCTTGTGCCAGTTCCCTGAAATCCAATTACCACAGAAAGTTGCAAAGAGGGCAAGGTACTGCCTGCATATGCAATGATGTTATAGTGAGAAACCCTGAGATTAGAAAACCTCAGTCTTGTGTACAGGATTCTGGAAAACTGCCCATCCACCCCTATGGAAAGAGACATTACCTTTATTACACTGGAATGTTAAAGAGGAGGAGGAACTATCTCTATCTTTACTATTCTGGAATGGAAATAAACCCTGAGGAAGGGGGGTGATGGAATATCTCTTTTTTACCTTAGAATATATGAAATACCATTGTCATTCTAAGGCTGTTTGCTTATAAAAAATGTTCTTGAAAAGATAGTCTGGAGTAAATTGACTGTCAGTGATATGCAGAAATAGGAAAGATGTGTCTCCTAATACCCATGTCTTGCAAATGCCTTTATTATAACTTTTTAATTTTTATTGTAATAAAATATTAACATTTTACTCCTTCAGCTCTTGGTACAATATACAATGTATAACAGACATACTCCAATTGCCTTCTTGAAGGACTTACATAAAATATATCATAGTTATAACAAGATATTTTCAGCTGATAACATCTTCTATTGTATACAAAAATCTCTACACTTTTTCTGCCCCCTCACTTTATAATTTTTGATTTTATAATTTACACATTTTTATATTGTACATTAATAAATTAAGGCTATTCTTATATTTAATAGTTTTGTTTTTTAACCTTTCTACTAGAGATATAAGCAATTTACGTACCACCATAACAGGATTGGAGAATTGTGAATTTGACTATGGAACTATGGTTTGGGGTCTGACATTAATTTGGGGAAATTCTAAGTTATTATTGCTTCAAATATTGCTCTTGTTTCTTTCCCTCTTTCTTCTTTTTGGTATTCCCATGACACGTATATTATAACTCTTGTAGTTGTCTTCCAGCTCTTGTACATTTTTAAGTATTCTCTTTGTTTTTCAGTTTTTGAAGTTTCTTTTCATATTTATTAAGCTCAGAAATTATTTCCTTAGCAGTGTTCAACCTGCTAATAAACTCACCAAAGGCATTCTTCATTTCTGTTACAGCATTTATGATCCCTAGTACTTCTTTTTTCTTCTTTCATGGGATCTCCATCTCTCTTCTTACATTGCACATATGTTCTTACATGCTGTTGTCTTCATTCACTAGAGCCTGTACTGTATTAATCACTGTTGCTTTAAATTCATGGTCTGAAAATTCCAACATCTTTCCATGTCTGGTTCTGATGCTTGCTCTGTCTTTTCAAAGTGTGACTTTTGCCCTTTGGCATGCCTTGTGATTTCTTCTTGATCACTGGACATGAAGACGTGTTATACCTGTTACAAGGAACTGCTGTAAATTGGCTTTAGTAATGTGATGGTTAAGGTGTGGAAGGAGGAAAAGCATTCTATCGTCCTATGATTAGCTCCAGATCTTTCAGTGAGCCAATGACTCTGAACTATGAATGGCAAAAGTGCTTTTCAGTGTTTTCTTCCCCCTTAGGTGAGACATGATGGCTAGAGAGAGCTGGAGTTGGTTATTTTCCTTCCTCGAGGTCAGTTAGGCTCTTTTAATACCCCCAGCAGATTAGGCACAGTTAACCAGTCTCTACTGAAGGCAGGCCTTGTTAGAAAGAACAAGAGTGCCTTGGTGTATTTCAAAATAGTTTTCCTCTCCTTCTGCTGAAAACATAAAGGAATTTTTCTCCAATATCTACTGTGGAAACCTGGTCAATCTCCTGAAGGCAAATTGCACATTATGAGGCCCCCTGTAACTGAGTCTCCTTGAAGATTTTAGCTCTCATACTTGTCTGCACTGAGCTTCAAGATATCTTTTAATTATTCTTCAGGTTTTTCTACCCCAGCTTTGGTTCCTATGGCAGTTTCTTCTGCTCATGAGTCTCACTGTGGAAAGCTGTGACTCCCTGTATTCACATGTGTGACTCTCCAATACTTGGGGCAGCTGTTTGCCTTGTATCTTTCCCTCTCTTATAAATTCAACAAGAGTTGTTGAGTTTTCAGCTATTTCAGATTTTACTTGTTGTTAGGATGGTGTGGTGCCTTCCAAGCTCATTACATAAGAAATGGAAATTAGAAGTCAAAAATTGTTCAATCTTGCTTTCCTTTTTTTTTTTTTTTTTTTGTCTTTTGTCTTTTTCCGTGTCCGGCAACGGATCGCAACCCTCAGTGTTGCCCCCACACCGGACCGGGGACCGGCAACGGGATCGCAACCCTCGGTGTTGCTCCCACGCCTCGCTCAGCCAGTGAGTGGGAACCGGTCTGCATGTGGGATCCGAACCCTCAGGTGGGAGCGCTGCCGCGCTTCCCAAGTGGTGCACTATCCAGTGCGCCACCGGGCCGGCCCCTTGCTTTCATTTTTGAAGGATATTTTCATTGACTATAGAATTCCAAATCATGTCTTCTTTTCTCTCTGCACTTTAAAGTTGTTTCATCGACTTCTGTCTTGAGGTGTTTTATACGAAAAAAAAAATTAGTAACTATTTTTATCTTTTATTTCCCTAACATAGAATGTCTTTTTTTCCCTTTGACTTTTAAACTTTTTTTCTCTTTATCATTAGTTTTCCAAATTTTGAATATGAGGTGATTTGGATGGTGTTCTTTGTATGTTTCTTAAAGTTTGTTAAACTTAATTCTTCTGATTTATATTTTTCAACAAACCTGAAAAATATTTGGCCATTATTTATTCAAACACTTTGTGTGTACCTTTCTCTTACCATGTGAGACTTCAGTTACACATATTTCAGAATGCTTGGTATGGTCCCAGAGATTAGTCTGCCTTTGTTCATTTTAATCATCTTTTTTATCCTCTGTGCTTTTGTTTGGATAATTTGATGGATATATCCTGAAACTCATATATATTTTCTTCTTCAGCGTCTAATCTAATGGTGTCTATCATTTAAATTATTTTGTTTGCATTTTCTTTAAATTTTTGAATAAATTTAGAGTAAATATTTCAATATACTCTGCTAATTTCATCATCTCTGCTATTTCTGGGTATTTCTATTGACAAATTTTTCTTTGTGTTGTGATTCTTTCTTTCCTGCTTCTTTAAATGTCCAGTAATTTTTGATAGAGTTCCAAAGAATATAAATTTTATGAATATTGAATTACTGAGTAGTTTATCACTACTTGTAAATTGTGACTACTCTGAGATCTCCACTAAAGGATTTTGGGAATTTGACATCCTCATGCTTGTCAGAATTCAAATATAGTACAGAAAGTATACTCTCAATACATTTTACATAAGGAATAAATAATTAAATTATAATTTATTTTATTCTTCCAAAATAGTATTGAAGGTTACACATAAGATTTAGATCTAATCAATACAAATATTTTAAATAAAATAATACATTAATTTCCTTTTTGAACATTCTGGCAAAAGGAAATAATGTACACAGGAAACAAGAAAGAAACATCAAAAAATTTCCCTTTTTTTGTTTTTGTTTTATTTTAATTAAAAAATAATTGATTAAACATATTTGTGGGGTACAAAGTTGAAAATCAATGCCTATGTACAATGTGAGGTGATCAAATCAGAATAATTACTATGTTCATCATTACCAAATATAATCATTCCTGTGTCCATTAACTAATTTCTCACTAACCCACCTTCTGCTCTCCTTTTTCCAACTCTAGTAACCACAGTTCTGTTCTCTTCTTCTGAAAGTTCAATGTATTATTGTGATTGTTGCTTGTTTTATTTTCTTCTTTCTCTCTCTCTCTTTCCTTTCTTCCTTCCTATTTTCTTTCCTTCCACTCCCACCTATGAGTGAGGGCATGTGGTAGTTTTCTTTCTTTTCCTGGATTGTTTCATTTAACATAATTTTCTCCAAGCTCATACAGGTAGCTGGGAATGGAAGAATTTCATTCTTTTTTATGGCTAAGTAGGATGTCATTGTGTATATATACCACATTTTTCTTATTCAGTCATCCATTAATAGACACTTATGTTGATTTCCTACCTTGGCTATTACAAATAGAGCTGTGGTAAACATGGGAGTGCAGGTATCCCTTTGATATGATGATTTCCATTACTTTGAATGTATACCCAGTAGTGGGATTGCTGGATCAGATGGTAGTTCTATCTATAGTTGTTTGAGAAAACTTCATACTGTCTTCTATAATGGCTGTAATAATTTACAGTCCCACTAACAGTGTGGAAGAGTCCCCCTTTCTCCACATCTTTGCTAGCATTTGTTATTCTCTGTCCTTTATGTAATAGCCAGCCTAGCTGGGGTGAGATGACATCTCCATGTGGTATTAATTTGTGTTTTCCTAATGATTAGTGCCATTGAGCATTTTTTCACATACTTGTAAGGCATTTGTATGTCTTCCTTTAAGAAATGTCTATTCAACTTCTTTGCCCATTTTGTAATTGCATTATTATTATTATTAGTAGTAGTATTAGTATTACTATTATTATCATTATTACTATCATCATCATCATCATCATCATTATTATTATTACTGTTGTTTGAGTTTCTTGTATTTTCTGGTTAGTAATCCCTTGTCAGATGTATAGTTTGCAAATATTTTCTCTCATTCTGTAGATTGTCTTTTCACTCTGTTGATTGTTTATTTTTCTGTACAGAAGCATTTTATATTGATATAATCACATTTGTTTATTTTTTCTTTTGTTGCCTGTGCTTTTGAGGTCTTATTCATGAAATCTTTGCTCAGTCCTACAATCTGAAGTGTTTACTCTGTTTTCCTCTAGGAGTTTTATAGTTTCAAGTATTATATTTAAAACTTTGATCCACTTTGAGTTGATTTTGGTATATGGTTAGATGTATGGGTCTAGTTTAATTCTTCTGCACATGGATATCCAGTTTTCCCAACACCATTTGCTGGAGACACTCTCCTTTCCCCAGTGTATGTTCTAGATACCTTTATTGAAGATCAGTTGATTGTAAGTACAGGAATTGATTTCTGGGTTCTCTATTCTGTTCCATTGGTTCACGTGTCTGTTTTTATGCCACTATCATGCTGTTTTGGTTACTACTGCTTTCCGGTATAATTTGAAGTCAGGTAGTATATGCTTCCGGCTTTATTATCATTATTATTATTATTATCATCATCATCATCATTGCTCAGGATTACTTTGGCTATTCAGGATCTTTTGTTACTCCATGTGAATGTTAGGATTGTTTTTTATGTTTCTGTGAAGAATGTTGTTGGTATTTTGATGTGGATTGCATTGAATCTGTAGATCACTTTAGGTAGCATGGACCTTTTTACAGTGTTAACTATTCTAATCCATGAACAGGGAATATCTTTCAACATTTTGGTGTTCTCTTTTATTTCTTTCAGCAATGTTTTGTAGTTCTCAATTTATACAGACATATACAGAATATTTCTTCCAAGAACTGGAGAATATACATTCTTCTCATCAGCACACAAATCACTCTCCATGATAGGTCATATGTTAGGCCACAAATTAAAACTCAACAAATTTAAAAAGACTGAAATTATATCAAATATATATTCAGACCACAATGGGATAAAATTAGAAATTAACAACAAACAAAACTTTGGAAACTATACAAATGCAAAGGAAGTGAAACAACATACTCCCAAATGACCAATGGGTCAAAAAAGAAATAAAGCAGGAAATCCAAAAATTCCTTGAAACAGATGAAAATACAAGCACAATTTACCAAAACCAGTGGGAAACTGCAAAGTCAGTACTACAAGAGAAGTCTACAGCAATTAATGCTCACATCAAAAGAATAGAAAGATGTCAAATAAACAACCTAATGTTATTACTCAAGGAACTGGAAAAACAATAACAATCCAATTCCAAAATTAGTAAATGGAAAGAAATAGTTAAGATCAAAGTAGAACCAACCGAAACAGAAACCAAAATAATGATACCAAAGATCAACAAAACAAAACAACAAAATTTTGAGAAGATAAAAAAGAGAAGCCATTGGACAGACTAATTAAAAAAAAAAAGAAGGGAGAAGACCCAAACAACAAAAAACAGAAATGAAAAAGAATACATCACAACTAATACCACAGATATACAAAAAAATTATTAGATTCTGTAATGAACAATTATACATCAACAAATTTGAAAATCTGGAGGAAATGGATAAATTTCTGGACACATAGAAACTACCAGCCCTGAACCAAGAAGAGATAGAAAATGTGAACAGACCAATAATGAGCAACAATTTGAAGCAGTAATCAGCAGTCTCCCAACAAGGAAAAGCCCAGGACCAGACGGCTTCAATGCTGAATTCTACCAAACCTTTAAAGAAGAATTAATACCACTCCTTTTCAAACTATTCCAGAAATTGAAGCAGAGGCCAGTCTTTCAATCTTATTCTGTGAAGCCAGCATCATCCTGATACCAAAGCCAAACAAAAACACAACAAAAAAGAAAGCTACAGGATAGCATCCTGGATGAGCATAGACACAAATATCCTCAACAGAATATTAGCAAACAGAATACAACAGGACATCAAAAAGATTATGCATCATGATCAAGAGGGACTCATACCAGGGATGCAAAGATAGTTAATATATGTTATACACCACATCACCAAAACGAAGGATGAAAGCCATATGATCATCTCAATATACACAGAAAAAGCATTTCACAAAATTCAACATCTTTTCATGATAAACACTCTTGCAAATTAGTTATAGAAGGAAAATGCCACATTGTATTAAAAACTGTATATGGCAAACACAATACCAACATCATCTGAATAGTGAAAAGCTGAAAACTTTTCCTTTAAGAACAGGAACAAGACAAGGCTGCCTACTGTTACCACTCCTGTTTAACAAAGTATTAGAAGTATTAGTTAGAGCAATCATGCAAGAGAAAGAAATAAAGGCCATCCAAACTGGAAAAGACAAAGTCAAATTGTCCCTCTTCACAGATGACATGATCCTATACATAGAAAAACCTATAAACTCTATGAAAAAACTCATAGAATTAATAAACAAATTCAGTAAAGTTGCAGGATACAAAATCAATACTTGAAAATCAGTAGTGTTTTTATACACCAACAATGAACAAGCAGAAAAAGAAATCAAGAGAGCAAGCCCATTTACAATTAACAAAAAAATAAATTTAACCAAGGGGGTGAAAGATCTCTACAATGAAAACTACAGAGAAATTCTAAATACATATTTGAAATATTAATCAAATAAACTTTTACTTTTAAAAGTTTTAAAAGACTTTTTGAAAACTTTTATTTACTTATAAAATACAGTACTTTTTGAGTACAGAACTATGGAATTTAACAAACACACACCAACATATAATTATAAATAAAAATCAAGATACAAAACAGTTCCATCACCCCCAAATTAACCTGCTTTAACACACCCACACACACGGGAGGGCAGTTCAAAAAGTTTGTGAAAAAAAATAGAATGAAAATATAATACTAATCTTTTCATGAACTTTTTGAGGTACCCTTATATTTCCTATAGTTTTAGAGGTCCAAAGTCCAAAATCATCTCATAGGATAAAATCAGGGTCGTGACAGTGTTGCATTCCTTCTACAGGCCCTAGGGAGGAATCTGCTATTTTGCCTTTTTTCAGGTTTTAAAGGCCATCTACATTCCTTGGCTCATGGCCTGTATTAGTTTCTGTTGCCTACAACAGAATACCTGAAACTGGGTAATTTATAAAGAAATAAAATGTATTGTTTATAGTTTTGGTGGATGGGAACTTCAACGTCTGGGGAATACATCTGATGAGGGCTTTCTTCTGTGTGAAACCTCTCTACAGGGTCCTGGGGTGACCAGGATGTCACATCCAAGACCAGACTGAGCAAGAGATCTAATCTCACCTAACCTTCTCCTTTTAAATCCATCAAAACCATGTCCATTACTTCATGAATGGATCAATCCATTCACAAGGGCACATTCCTTGCAACCTAATTACCTTTTAAATGCCCCATCTTTCAAACACCGTAATTGAATTTCTTACCCTGTTAACATTGTTACAATGGGAGTCAAGTTTCAATGAGTTTTAGAGGGACATTCAATCCACAGCATGGCCCTATTCCACCATTTTTCAAGCTAGCAAAGTTGGGCTGAGTCCTTTTCAGACAGTTATCCCTTTGGTTCTGACTCTCTTAATTTCCTCTTCCATCATTTGAGGAAACTGGTGATTACTTTGAACCTACCTGGATAATCCAGAATAGTCTCCCTATTTTAAAATCCTTAGATTAATCATATCTGCAAAATCTTTTACCATGTAAGGTAGTTTACAGGTCCTGGGGATTAGAACCTATTACTCTGCCTACCACAGTAACTTAACATGCTCTGGTTTTATGGAAGTACAGTATTTTTTGCTTTTAATTTGATATTTTTCTGGTTTATAATTCAGAAGAATGAAATAGTGCTGCAATTCTGGTTATTTGAGCATAGAAATTGAATGCTTTCCTTATAGGCTTATCACCTTATTTGTAAGATGTTTTTGGTGGAGATTGAATTTTAGGGGAAATGATTTGACCCAAAGTGTATTGAAATACATATAATAGTGAATTACCCTATTACAGAATGCTATTATATTTATAATATATTGTATTTCAAAGTCATTTCAAGGAAGCATGATGGCATAGTAGAAATAACCTGGCAAAAGGGTTCAGATATGCTGATTTTCAGTTACTTCTACTCTTACTGATGCTAGAATTTCTAATACTGAACTTCCCCTTAAAAATATCTTGGCTTTATTTAATATCAAGATACATTATTCTCACTTTCATTTTGCCCAATTCTGTGGCAAACCTCCGGAGCCAGAGACCTAGCTCATGTTATTTTAAACAACGTCAAGTTCTATTTCCTGCACTGATATCCATAGAGTTCTATTTGTATGGTTGAGTTCAGAAAATAAATAAGGCTCGGTGATCCCAGAACAATTTGCATCCATATGAAAAAAGAGGAACCCCAGAAGTTGTACTCAGGTTACATGACCACTGAGAGAGTTGTGTGATTTTATTCACGTATCTGTCTCCTTAATTTTACATCTTTTTATAGAAATCATACTGTTGCAGAGTGAGAGTTGTACTGTAATTATGACTCTTAGTCCTTTCAATGTGATAAATTTAGCTATTTGAACCTACATGCAGGGAACTTGAAAATATTATGAGTTGGTAAAATCGAGGTTACAACATTATCATGTGTCCCAACCCATGGGATATTCAATGCAGACCCTGGAGGGGGGAGTGGGAATGGGATGGAACAAGAGATGTGAGAAATTGAGACAAGACAGTATTCTGATCAAGTCTCATTTATTAGCCAGAAGGTCACAGTTTATATAGACAGCAGGAGGGAATCAGCAGATAATTAAGTATGCAGATGGTTTGCTGAGAAAACCGCAGGGCGGGTTGTTCCAGTAAACGGAAAATTCCCATTATCTATGGCAAGTTGCAAAGTTAGCTACACCCATAGTGTACAGGATGGGGAGGGATGGAAGATAACAGCAAACAAGGCTCTGAGGCCTCGAGGCAATAGCTGGGCTGGCTCTTTCAACTCCGGACAGGCAGGCAGCCAGGATCTAATGGCTCCGGACAGGTCCCCCTTTTTTATTTTTTCAAGTCAAGAGAACCTCTCGGGAACTGTGCCTGTCTTAGGTTGGGGCAATCTATCCCGCACATGGTACCCATCATAGGATTAGGCTGCAGCAGAGGCGGCCCTCCTGTCTTAGGTGGTGTGGGGATGTTACCCTCTTACCC
>NW_007727880.1:298229-302103 GCF_000696425.1 Galeopterus variegatus | reverse complement strand
TAAAACCACAATTAAACCAATTGGGGAAACCTGCTCGAGAAGAAACTCTGCCCCATGCATGAGCTTCTTTCTGTAAACATGTTGGAATAGAAGAAGGTAAAAAAATTGATGGCATAGTGCTTAAATGGGAATCATTAAAATTTGCTAAGGAAACAAAAGATAAAGTCCAAGGATCTTGACTAAAGGTTGGTGAATGGGTAGTTGGCTTGCCAGCATCAGATCGAGAATCTGTAATTCTAGGAGAATCAGTTAACAACGTTCTATAATCTGTAGAAACACAATGTTTAATAGGAGGAACATTAGGAGAAGAGAAACATAAAGGCATTTTCTCAGTGGAAGCTGAAACATTAAAAGGTTGTGAAAAATGAGGCTTTTCATAAATATTAGGATCTCCACCTAAGAGGCGAGAATGGTTAGTTGTTACTTTTATTTCCAGAGATGAGAATGGTTAGTTGTTACTTTTATTTCTTCCTGGTTCCAGGAAGCCAAATGGAACAAAGGAGAGAGAGAGTTAGGGTTTGTTTTAAAATAAAGATATTGCAAAAACCTATAACATTTTTAATTAATTTATTAATTAACTTTTGTTGTTTTGACCTCTGTGAACAATTTCACAAACCCATTAGTTTTTTTTATTAAAATTTTGGAACTTCAGTTTAAAGCTATAAACTTAGTTTGTCAGGAAACTGTACCTATTAAAAAATGTTGGAACACATATCCATAACACCTTCAGTATTAATAATGCTTTCCCACATAGTCAAATTTATTAAATAAGCCAATTAGTTTTGATACATCTTTTAGATAACCTTTGAGAAACTCCAGGGCCCTTGGAATTTCCCAAAGTTATTTTAAAGTTTCAGAATTTAATGGTGGAAAGCTGTGTTAAATAACAAAAGGCTTAGAACATTTAATTGAATAAAATCATAAATTACTACAAAAAATAAAACTAAACTGACAAAGGGTTTTAAAGGCAAAGAGCACAAGAACTTATCAAGATAAAACATGAAATAAGATCCCTAGGCCAGTTATCTAAAAGACAAAGAAAAACCTTTTACGATTTTGTAGTAAGAGCACTCAAGTGTCTTTCTCTCTCCCCCCGCTTTTTTTTGCTGTAAAACCTTTTAAACAAACTAATTTACCTAAACCATTATCAAGACTTACTCAGACATTCTGTTTTTGTTCTATACTTTTTGTTTTTTAAATAGCCAGTCATTTTACTCTAGAACAAAAATACACTGTACCAGATGCTTTCTTACATATCTAAAAGATATTGTTTCTCCCAGCATGGCCAGGAGGCAGAGCTGAGATAACAAAGAGACACAATGACCTAGAGACAATTTTAGGTAAAAGGTTTGAATCAAATTTTGAAAATATATTTATCAAAACTTTAGAAAATTTAAGTCACATGAACTTGAAAAAATACTTATTTATTTAATGAGTGCACATTCTCAAAAATCAATTGAATAAAAGCGTCCTGTAAATTTATCCTTGTAAAACAAAAAAATATAGTCTATATAATGAATTAAATAAATTGAAGGAAAATTTTTATGAAATTTTTGGCAAACCAAATCTACAAATTTCTGACAAAATATAGGGCTATAATCTGTAACTGCATGTTTTAACTCTTTAAATAACTTGTAGGGTAATGGCTCCCATCTAGGCTCATTCCCCTCATAAGACACAGTAGAATACGAGAAATCACCTTCTTTTTTGAGCCTGTTTTATTGCTCTTTGAAAGCCAATCTCCCCTAGTTCTGGGGAATTTTTATCTTTTTTTGAAGATCCCTGTATTTAAAATTTGAGGTCCTATTTCAGAAGTTAATATTGTACGGGGGGTGGAAGAGAGGTCTAGTCCTGCACTCCCTGGGGTTGCTCTAGTGAGATTTNTGGTATCTCTTTTTGGGTGTTTATTCATTTTGGCAGGGATTTTCACTCGGATCTTGGACCTTTGCGGAAAGTCTGCTCCACCCAACAAGTCCCGTAAGGTGTGTGTGTTCTGCTCCTTGCTATCTGGGCGTTTTCACACTCTGTGTACACTAGATGAGGCTATTGAGCCTTGCAAAGGGTTCCCGCAGGGTGTGTAATTATTGTTATTTATTTATTTATTTATTTCTGAGACTCCGCCTCCTTTTGCCAGACCCTTCCCCACTCTGTGTGCTCAGAAAAGGGCTGAGATGTGTCTTCTACAAACCTTGTCTTTCAGCTGAGACATCAAAGCTGTGCCCTNAACATGAAATAAGATCCCTAGGCCAGTTATCTAAAAGACAAAGAAAAAGAAAAACCTTTTACGATTTTGTAGTAAGAGCACTCAAGTGTCTCTTTCTCTCTCTCTCTCTCTCTCTCTCTCTCTCTCTCTCACTCTCTCTCTCTTTTTGCTGAAAAACCTTTTAAACAAACTTATTTACCTAAAACATTATCAAGACTTACTCAGACATTCTGTTTTTGTTCTATACTTTTTGTTTTTTAAGTAGCCAGTCATTTTACTCTAGGACAAAAATACACTGTACCAGATTCAGCCAAAAACTTGGTGTATTAGATTTATACCCTTGTCAGTTAGTGCTAAGACTTATGCGATATTTGGTGTAAGTTCCCTTTCATTAGCCATTTTGGGTCCCGGGTTTCCACGTGGCATTTGAAGCCATGTGGAATCTAGAGAGGCAGAGGGACAAAACTTTAAAAAATTTAAGTCATGTGAACTTGAAAAATATACTTATTTATTTAATGAGCGTGCATTAATTATAAGCCAATTAGGTACCTTGCACATAAAACAATTACATAAACAGACATGAACATATAGACGTGACATACAGCTTACGCACGCATATATGCAGACATAAACAACAAGAACAAACAAGGATCTTATAAGTTTGTTTAAGATGTAAATGAAGCTTACTAGGAAAAAGGACAGTCAGGTTTAGATTGCGGGTTTTTTTGCTGTTGTTGTTGTTGTTTTTTTTCAAAAAGACTTACTGGTGAGGCCTCACCCTGCCTTAAGGAAAGCAAGATAAGAGGGTGTTCCAATCTATAGGAGTGAGCCAGCTTTCAGACACAAATTCTAATATAGCAAGGGTATAAGGCACTGTGAGCACATATTGGGAAATGGTGCCTTTTAGCTCTTTGATAACATTAAATCCCAGACTGTCAAGTTTGTGGGTAATTCATCCCACATTATCCACAGATTCGGATACTGGGAAGGCCTCAAGATGGTCAAAAAGACTTTGATCTACATGAATGGGAGCTCTTCCTGTGGGGGAGGCTAACTTGTTGTTTAACGGAGGGTAATAGCCAGTCGCTTTAGTTTGACATGTTGTATTCTTACGTTTTGTTTGTAATTCTTGCAGTTTGGTCATTAATACCTGAAGTTTTTCCTCTAAGAGAATTTGGTTTTCTAATTGTTGAACTTTTGACTCTAAATTTTTTCAAGGATCTGATACAGTCACCAACGCAGGAGCGGAGGGCAAATTGTAAGGGAGAGGGCATGACAAAGGCTGAGCCAGGAATGCATCATCTGGTGCATGGTATTCAGTGGCCTCTGTTTCCAGATCGCCCCAATCAACTCCTGAGGGATCAAGATTCTGAGCCTCCTCATCATCCTGGAATTTTAATAGTGGATACTTTTTAGATCTCTTAGGTATGGCACTGGCTGCCTTGACCTCCTCACTCTCATCTTCTAGGGAGATTAGATCTACGTCCTCCATAGGCAGTGGAGAGGGATTTCGGAGGTCAGTCTTGGAACTGGTTTTTAACATTTTTTTCAGTCTGGGCCACAGTTTCTGAAACTTCTGGGGATTTTTCCCTATCCTGAATCATGTCCCTGATTAAATTCTAATAGGAGAAGGCAGTAATGGGGACATTTTCTGGCCTGAAATTCTCATAG